>NC_086453.1:290076528-290314522 GCF_028390025.1 Pseudophryne corroboree | reverse complement strand
GTTTAAAATTGCTGCCCAGGGCGCCCCCCTTGCGCCCTGCACCCATCAGTGCCTGCCATGTGTGTTGTGTGTGGGAGCAATGGCGCGCAGCGTTACCTCAGAGAAGATCTGAAGTCTTCTGCCGCCTCTGAAGTCTTCTATCTTCTCATACTCACCCGGCTTCTATCTTCCGGCTCTGTGAGGAGGACGGCGGCGTGGCTCCGGGACGAACTGCGAGGGGAGACCTGCGTTCCGACTCCCTCTGGAGCTAATGGTGTCCAGTAGCCTAAGAAGCAGAGCCTATCACTTAAGTAGGTCTGCTTCTCTCTCCTCAGTCCCACGATGCAGGGAGCCTGTTGCCAGCAGTGCTCCCTGAAAATAAAAAACCTAACAAAATTCTTTCTTTCAGAGAAACTCAGGAGAGCTCCCTGTAATGCACCCAGTCTCCTCTGGGCACAGTATCAAACTGAGGTCTGGAGGAGGGGCATAGAGGGAGGAGCCAGTGCACACCCATATCTAAAGTTCTTTTTAGTGCCCATGTCTCCTGCGGAGCCCGTCTATTCCCCATGGTCCTTACGGAGTCCCCAGCATCCTCTAGGACGTAATAGAAATATAGAGCATGGAGAAAGACGGGCGATTATAACTACACAGTGACACCGGTTCTCAGGCTCACTAACGAGTCAGAGCTCCATGCTGCAGTTTTAGTGCCCTTTTTACATGAGCCTACTGAATTGTTTAATGGGCACAAGTAATGGGCGCCCTATGGGCAATATTCAATTGTTTTCCAGATGTGCGCGAGTGCCGCAGGCACCTATTATTTCTGCTTGCACCCTCCCGAGGTGGCAAGCAAAATCCACCCAAAAGCAGTGGGCCTGGTACGTTGGATGGGTTGGCCACTTTACATATCTAAACCCGGTGCATTTGAGCATTACATGCGCAATAATTAATGGGCACCTACTGCACTCACGGCCATCAGAAAATAAGTGACTATCACCTGTCTGATGCTCTTCACGTACTGGATCCCTTTATGCACAGGCACCCAAAAACAACTGAATTCCCCTCTATAGGTCTCTATACTTTGGACGGTGTGCACTATTATTATATATTTTTACTTATATGGTGTCACAAAGGCCGCACAGGGGCGTATATGGGGGTAAGACCTACTAAGTGCTTAAGTACAAAATGAAACACACACACATATATATATGGACTAGATAAATTCCTAATTGAAAGAAATATCCAAGGATACAACATTTTTTTTTTATACGAAATTTTATAATACAGGTTGAACTCAATGGACATTTGTCTTTTTTTTCAACCTCAACAACTATGTAACTGTATATGGTTTGAGAATGAAACGTCAGGGCAAAGTGACACCCAGATAACGGACTTACCCATTGTTGGTGACTGTGTGACCTGCAATACGGCCGCACGCATCAACTGTTCTTGTCTTCCAATGTGCAATTGCTTTTTTGCGCGATCATATTAGTAAACTTTAGGCACACGTTACAATCCGATCAGATAAACGGGGAGATTTACCAAAGCTTGGGGAGTACAGAAGGGGGAGGGAAATAAAGGGGGGAGAGATAAAGTAGCAATCAGGCTATCTGCCATGTTACACGCTGCAATTGAAAAAAAAAAATGTCAGTTAGGAGCTGGTTGTTTGGTACTTTATCTCTCTCCAATGCTTAAGTTGGGTACACACTGGAGTGATGGGCATTTGTTCCGACATGGGAACAAATGCCCTTGAGCCCAGATTGAGTGTACACACTGGAAAGAGTTTAATGAAGGAAGTAGGATCATGCTCTGTCCTTCATTAGGTTAAAAACAAGTTTGCAAGTGATATTGCCAAGTATGATGTGCAGCACAGCAAACCTAGCGGAATCACCCGTACACTCTGGGGGTCATTCCGAGTTGATCGTAGCTGTGCTAAATTTAGCACAGCTACGATCATGAACTCAGACATGCGGGGGGACGCCCAGCATATCAGTGCAGTCTACCCCCCGTAGAAGTGCAAAGGCATCGCACAGCGGCGATGCCTTTGCACTTCAAGAGTAGCTCCCGGCCAGCGCAGCTTTAGCGTGCTGGCCAGGAGTTACTCTTCGCTCCCCGGCCCGCAGTGGCTGCATGTGACGTCACGCAGCCGCTGCGGGCCACTCCCTGCACGGTCCAGCCACACCTGCATTGGCCAGACTGCGCCCATGAAACAGCGGCCAAACGCCGCCATTTCACCCCCTCCCGCCCATCGACCGCCTCTTCCTGTCAATCAGGCAGAGGCGATCGTAGCGCAACGGCGGGCAGCCATGTGCCGGCGCACTGCGGCGCCGGCGCATTTCTGACCCGATCCCACCGCTGCGAAAAACTGCAGCGTGCGATCGGGTCAGAATGACCCCCTCAGAGCGATGTAGATTTGTTGTTACGAAACAGCAAATCGGCCTCAAAGTGCCAACCAATCAGCTTCTGTGTTTTTCAAACACAGCCTATAACAATGGCAGTTAGGAGCCGATTGGCTGGTACTTTCTCTCTCCCCCAAAATGATTGATTGCATCACATACCAGTTTTCATACAGCAGAGCAGAAAGGTCTTATCAGCGCGTTTAATTTCTGTGATCGTTTTACGTTTAATAGCTTAGTCTTTTGTATGGTGTACACTTATTTTGCCACATAACTGGCTAATCTTAGCCAAGGTAAAAAGCCCCAGAACAAAAGACACGTCATCATGAAGAGCCCTAAAGATAAGTTACAGAGGCGGGGATTGCCCAAGAGCAGGATGTTCTGTTATTGCTTCTATCCTCAGGCTGAGCGCAGCGACAGGCGAGTCATTAGCTCAGAACGTCTGTGTGTGACACAATGACCCCAACTTTCGTTTCATTTCATAAGGTATATCTTTATGGCTGCCATCAAAAATTGTGCGGCCTGGGACTGACAAAATGGGCGCCAGACTGTAGAAAGTATATGAAGAATACAAGGAATATATTAGAAATATCTTCTTTGTATTATTCTAATCATTTTTATAGTCAAAACTCTGGAGTAAAAAGCAGGGGTGTATCTTGGGGTCCGGGCGCCCCTGGCAAAGTAAGGGACTGGCGCCCTCCATATTTGAAATAGGGAAGGTGCATGTGCAAAAAAGGGACATGATCTTGTGGGAAAGGGGCATGACCATACAATAGTTCCCCCAATTCAAATTATGCTACACAGTAGTAACCCTTATACACATCATGCCCACACAGTAGCAGTTCCCTTTACACATTATGCCCACATAGTAATTCTTATAACACTGAGGAGACATCAGCAGTGCCTGACCTGGCTGAGGAGGCAATGTCACCCAATGCCAGATAGTATAATCAAATAGTAGTGCAAAGAAGTGCAGTGCAGCGCACTACCCAGTGGTGCAAGTAGAAAAAAAAAATCTTAGTGGTACTGTGTGTATGCGCACATCGAAAAAATGGGTGTGGCCAATGAAAATGGGAGTGTGATACACACATGACCCAATAGTGCAGTGCCAGATACAAATATGCCCCCAATAGTGCCAGATACACACATGCCCCCACAGTGCCAGATATGCCCCCACAGTGCAAGATACACACATGCCCCCCACAGTGCCAGATACACATATGTCCCCACAGTGCCAGATACACATATGCCCCCACAGTCATAGTCCCCATCCCCCTCCCAGCACATAGCCATAGTCCCCTCCCAGTAAATAGCCATAGCACCCACCTCCCCAAGCAATAGCTGTAGCCCCCCCAAGCACATAGCCGCAGTCTCCACCTCTCCCAACACAGTCATACAGTAATCCCACCTCCATTGCATCACATAACAATAGTTCCCTGCCAGCATAGATATCCATAGTCCCCCTCCCTGCACATAGCCATAGTCTCCATCCCCCCTCCTAGCACATAGCTGTAGTCTGCCCTTAGCACATAGTAGCAGTCTCCCCCACTCCCAGCACATACATAGCCTCCCCACACAGCACATAGCCCTAGTCCCCACCCCACAACATCCCAGTAGATAGCCGCAATGTCTGGCAATACCTGCTGTGCCGAGCTGCTTGTGTATTGTCTGGGATGGAGGGCGGAGGATCGCTCTGCAGGCAGGAGCTGGCGCTGGTGTCCGGCACCCCAACAAACTACGTGAAGAAACTGAAAATAAACTACAGCTCCCAGCAGCCCTTGCCGCCGGGAGCTCCCGACAGCAAGGGTTGCTGGGAGCTGTAGTTTATTTTCAGTTTCTTCCCCATAGTGCACTGTGGTGCCGGACACCGGCGCCAGCTCCTGCCTGCTGAGCGATCCTCCGCCCTCCATCCCAGGCAATGCACAGGCAGCTCGGCACAGCAGGTACTATGACACTATGGTTTAAGGGATTACACCCATTAGCCGAGACACTATGGCTTAAGGGATTCCACCCATTGGCCGAGGGTGGCACCGTCGAGCGGCGCGCCCTGCTCGGCTGGTGCCCCTGGCGAGTGCCATCCTGGCCAATGGGTAGATACGCCCCTGGTAAAAAGTCTATGGCAGGTGAGGCAGTGCCCACCCTGCCTATCTTTTCTGTACATCTCTAATCAAAACAAAGTCACCAAATTTCCAGGCGTTTATACTGTTGCACCTTTGCATAATGCCCACATGTACCCTTTGGCTCATATATTGGGGTAAATGTACTAAGATGTGAGTTCTATTTAAGATGGGCTGTTGCCCATAGCAACCAATCAGATTACAGGTATCTTCTAGAAGGTGCTAGATACAGCAAATGAGAAGTAGTAACTGTTTGGCTGCTAAGGGCAACATACCATCTTAAATAGAACTCCCATCTTAGTAAATTTACCCCACTGTGTATAAACAGTAAGTAGGTCGACATGGTTTCTAGGTCGACAGGGACTCTATGTCGACATAAGGGAGTTTTTTTAAACTTTTTTGGTGTCGTTTTCTCTGTACAGTGACCGGGAACCCCAATTAGTGCACAGTGTCCCCTCGCCATGCTTCGGGCAAGGTGCCTCGCTGCGCTCAGAACAGGTTACCGTTCCCAATTGTAGTCCACGTGGATCGTAAAATAAAAATTTTTTGAAAACCCCATGTCGACTTTTTGGCATGTCAACCTAGAGTCCCTGTCGACCTAAAAACCATGTCGACCTACTTACCGTCGACCTAAAGACCGGATCCCGAAGTAGACATTGTGCATGAAATGATGTGCAGGAACGGTAAGCTGTTACAATACCGCTAGTCAGGTTCCCGGGGGTCACAATGCTGACGCAGGAATACCGGCGCCACAGGCTATTCTCCCTCTATGGGTGTCCAGTGTGGTGAACGCAGCGAGTCCGCTAGGTGCTGTCTAGCGCTCGCCCCGTTGCGGGCATACTGGTGGCCAGGACGGCGCTGTCGGTATACTGACGGCCTGCAGGTATTTCATACTGAACCCGCAGGAACTGAATTTAAACCCAAGGCTCTGGAAGTAAAAATTTTAAATAATCCCAAATTTTTATTCCGTGGCACCCATGTTCCAACTAAGGGAAACCATATAAGAAATCCTGCTCACCAGGAGGACCCCGCTATGCACTTTACGCGGCTAAATGCAACCTTCTGGTCACGATCAGCGTGGAAAAAGCCCAAACAACTGAACTGCGCTCCGCAATCTCCCTTCACTTTGGACATTTCGGGAGACTAGGCAAATATGCATTCAGGACCTGATATCTGGATACCACCAACACACTGACAAAAGTAAAACTATTGCTGCGTCTCAGTAATTAAGGAGGACATTTACTAAACAGTGATAAGAGCAGAGAAGTGAGCCAGTGGAGAAGTTGCCCATGGCAACCAATCAGCACTGAAGTAACATCTATAATTTGCATACTATAAAATGATACAGAGCTACTGATTGGTTGATGGAGCCACTTCTCCACTGGCTCACTTCTTCGCTCTTATCACTGCTTAGTAAATGTCCCCCTTAGTTCCATACACAGACACGATCAGCAAGTGTTCCTTTATACAGTTACTTAGGCCACATACGTGTGCTGCAGAATCCATCTCTTGTTGTACCAGCATGATTTCCTAACCTTCCCTTCCAGCAATAGGAACGGCTATTTTGCTGCAGATCTTAATCACATCTGCATAATGGGCTTTATTCAGATCTGATCGCAGCAGCAAATTTGTTAGCTAATGGGCAAAACCATGGGGGTCATTCCGACCGGATCGCACGCTGCAGTTTTTCGCAGCAGTGAGATCGGGTCTGAACTGCATATGCGCCGCGACTGCAATGCACAGGCGCGTCGCTCCCTGGCGACGGCTGTCGCCAGGGAGCGACAGATCGAAGAAAGCGATCGCACCCGTGACCGCAAGAAGACTGACAGGAAGAGGTCGGCCGGAGGCGTCAACTGACCGATTTCAGGGAGTGTCCGTCCGAACGCAGGCGTGCCCAGCTGTTTCGAGGGAGGGATCCTGACGTCAGGTCCGTCCTGGATGATCACAGCGGGTGAGTAAGTCCCGAGCTGTGCAGAAACTGCACAAACTTTTGTTTGTGCAGCTCTCTGCACAAGCGAGCACAGCGATTCCCACCATCCCTGTCGGCGGCGACTACCTGATCGCAACAGTGCGAAAAGTAGCCTGCTGGCGATCAGGTCGGAATGAGGGCCCATATGCACTGCAGGTGGGGCAGATGTAACATGTGCAGAGAAGGTTAGATTTGGGTGGTGTGTGTGTGTTCAAACTGAAATCTAAATTGCAGTATATAAATAAAGCAAGCAGTATTTATCCTGCACAGAAACAAAAATAAGATTTTACTCACCGGTAAATCTATTTCTCGTAGTCCGTAGTGGATGCTGGGAACTCTGTAAGGAACATGGGGAATAGCGGCTCCGCAGGAGACTGGGCACAACTAAAGAAAGCTTTAGGACTACCTGGTGTGCACTGGCTCCTCCCACCATGACCCCCCTCCAGACCTCAGCTAGGATACTGTGCCCGGAAGAGCTGACACAATAAGGAAGTATTTTGAATCCCGGGTAAGACTCATACCAGGCACACCAATCACACCGTATAACTCGTGATACTATACCCAGTTAACAGTATGAAACATAACTGAGCCTCTCAACAGATGGCTCATAACAATAACCCGTTAGTTAGGCAATAACTATATACAAGTATTGCAGACAATCCGCACTTGGGATGGGCGCCCAGCATCCACTACGGACTACGAGAAATAGAATTACCGGTGAGTAAAATCTTATTTTCTCTGACGTCCTAGTGGATGCTGGGAACTCCATAAGGACCATGGGGATTATACCAAAGCTCCCAAACGGGCGGGAGAGTGCGGATGACTCTGCAGCACCGAATGAGAGAACTCAAGGTCCTCCTCAGCCAGGGTATCAAATTTGTAGAATTTAGCAAACGTGTTTGCCCCTGACCAAGTAGCAGCTCGGCAAAGTTGTAAAGCCGAGACCCCTCGGGCAGCCACCCAAGATGAGCCCACCTTCCTCGTGGAGTGGGCTTTTACTGATTTAGGATGCGGCAGTCCAGCCGCAGAATGCGCCAGCTGAATTGTGCTACAAATCCAGCGAGCAATAGTCTGCTTAGAAGCAGGAGCACCCAGTTTGTTGGGTGCATACAGGATAAATAGCGAGTCAGTTTTCCTGACTCCAGCCGTCCTGGAAACATATTTTCAGGGCCCGGACTACGTCCAATAACTTGGAATCCACCTAGTCCCTAGTAGCCGCAGGCACTACAATAGGTTGGTTCAAGTGAAAAGCTGATACCACCTTAGGGAGAAACTGAGGACAAGTCCTCAATTCTGCCCTATCCATATGGAAAATCAGATAAGGGGTTTTATATGACAAAGCCGCCAATTCTGATACACGCCTGGCCGAAGCCAAGGCCAATAACATGACCACTTTCCACGTGAGATATTTCAGATCCACGGTTTTTAGTGGCTCAAACCAATGTGATTTTAGGAAACTCAACACCACGTTGAGATCCCAAGGTGCCACTGGAGGCACAAAAGGGGGCTGAATATGCAGCACTCCCTTTACAAAATGTCTGAACTTCAGGTAGTGAAGCCAGTTCTTTCTGGAAGAAAATGGACAGAGCCGAAATCTGGACCTTAATGGAACCCAATTTTAGGCCCATAGTCACTCCTGACTGTAGGAAGTGCAGAAATCGACCCAGCTGAAATTCTTCTGTTGGGGCCTTCCTGGCCTCACACCCCGCAACATATTTTCGCTGTGATAATGGTTTGCGGTTACTTCTTTCCTGGCTTTTATCAGCGTAGGAACGACTTCCTCCGGAATGCCCTTTTCCTTTAGGATCCGGTATTCAAACGCCATGCCGTCAAATGCAGCCGCGGTAAGTCTTGGAACAGACAGGGCCCCTGCTGTAGCAGATCCTGTCTGAGCGGTAGAGGCCATGGGTCCTCTGATATCATTTCTTGCAGTTCTGGGTACCAAGCTCTTCTTGGCCAATCCGGAACCACGAGTATCGTTCTTACTCCTCGTTTTCTTATTATTCTCAGTACCTTTGGTATGAGAGGCAGAGGAGGGAACACATAAAACCGATTGGTACACCCACGGTGTCACGAGAGCGTCCACAGCTATCGCCTGAGGGTCCCTTGACCTGGCGCAATATCTCTCTAGTTTTTTGATTAGGCGGGACGCCATCATGTCCACCTGTGGCCTTTCCCAACGGTTTACGATCAGTTGGAAGACTTCTGGATGAAGTCCCCACTCTCCCGGGTGTAGGTCGTGTCTGCTGAGGAAGTCTGCTTCCCAGTTGTCCACTCCCGGAATGAACACTGCTGACAGTGCTAAGACGTGATTTTCCGCCCATCGGAGAATCCTTGTGGCTTCTGCCATCGCCATCCTGCTTCTCGTGCCGCCCTGTTGGTTTACATGGGCGACTGCCGTGATGTTGTCTGATTGGATCAGTACCGGCTGGTTTTGAAGCAGGGGCCTTGCCTGACTTAGGGCATTGTAAATGGCCCTCAGTTCCAGAATATTTATGTGTAGGGACGACTCCTGACTTGACCAAAGTCCTTGGAAGTTTCTTCCCTGTGTGACTGCTCCCCAGCCTCGAAGACTGGCATCCGTTGTCACCAGGACCCAGTCCTGTATGCCGAATCTGCGGCCCTTTTGAAGATGAGCACTCTGCAGCCACCACAGTAGAGATACCCTGGTCCTTGGAGACAGGGTTATCAGCCGATGCATCTGAAGATGCGATCCTGACCACTTGTCCAAGAGGTCCCACTGAAAGGTTCTTGCATGGAACCTGCCGAATGGAATTGCTTCGTAGGAAGCTACCATTTTTCCCAGGACTCGTGTGCAGTGATGCACCGATACCTGTTTTGGTTTCAGGAGGTCTCTGACTAGAGATGACAGCTCCTTGGCTTTCTCCAGCGGGAGAAACACTTTTTTCTGTACTGTGTCCAGAACCATCCCCAGGAACAGTAGGCGTGTGGTAGGAACCAGCTGTGACTTTGGAATGTTTAGAATCCATCCGTGCTGTTGTAGCACTTCCCGAGATAGTGCTACCCCGACCAACAACTGCTCCCTGGACCTCGCCTTTATAAGGAGATCGTCCAATTACGGGATAATTAAAACTCCCTTTTTTCGAAGGAGTATCATCATTTCTGCCATTACCTTGGTAAACACCCTTGGTGCTGTGGACAGCCCAAACGGAAGTGTCTGGAATTGGTAATGGCAATCCTGTACCACAAATCTGAGGTACTCCTGGTGAGGATGGTAAATGGGGACATGCAGGTAAGCATCCTTGATGTCCAGGGATACCATGTAATCCCCCTCGTCCAGGCTCGCAATAACCGCCCTGAGCGATTCCATCTTGAACTTGAATCTTTTGATATATGTGTTCAAGGATTTTAAATTTAAGATGGGTCTCACCGAACCGTCTGGTTTCGGTACCACAAACATTGTGGAATAGTAACCCTTTCCTTGTTGAAGGAGGGGTACCTTGACAATCACTTGCTGTGAATACAGTTTTTGGATAGCCACCAACACTGCCTCCCTGGCAGAGGGAGTTGCTGGTAAAGCAGATTTTAGGAAACGGCGGGGGGGAGATGCCTTGAATTCCAGCCTGTACCCCTGAGATACTACTTGAAGGATCCAGGGATCCACCTGTGAGAGAGCCCCCTGTGCGCTGAAATTTCTGAGACGGGCCCTCAGATGCAGGAAAAACTACTGGTAGTTTTTTCTCACCAAACACCAAACATAATACCCTTTTTTGTGGTACCTGGGGTACTATCAGAAATGTGTAATACATTTTTCATTGCCTCAATCATGTAACGGGTGGCCCTATTGGAAGGTACACTAGTCTCATCGTCGTCGACACTGGAGTCGGTATCCGTGTCAACATCTGTGTCTGCCATCTGAGGTAGCGGGCGTTTTAAAGCCCCTGATGACATTTGAGACGCTTGGACAGGCACAAGCTGAGTAGCCGGCT
This sequence comes from Pseudophryne corroboree, assembly GCF_028390025.1. Taxonomy (NCBI): domain Eukaryota; kingdom Metazoa; phylum Chordata; class Amphibia; order Anura; family Myobatrachidae; genus Pseudophryne; species Pseudophryne corroboree. The sequence goes on along the minus strand of NC_086453.1, from coordinate 290,304,114 downwards.
GTCCTATGTCGTCAACCTTTTATGTAAGGAGCTGACACTGTCACGTAATTCCTTCCATAAGTCCATCCACACAGGTGTCGACCCCGCAGGGGGTGACATCACATTCACAGGCATTTGCTCTGCCTCCACATCATTATCCTCATCATACATGTCGACACAGCAGTACCGACACACAGCACACACACAGGGAATGCTCTGACAGAGGACAGGACCCCACAAAGCCCTTTGGGGAGACAGAGGGAGAGTATGCCAGCACACACCAGAGCGCTATATACACAGGGATATCACTAGACAGAGTGTTTTCCCCTATAGCTGCTTGTATTATATATACTGCGCCTAAATTTATTGCCCCCCCTCTCTTTTTTACCCTTTCTGTAGTGCAGGACTGCAGGGGAGAGCAAGGGAGCGATCCTTCCAGCGGAGCTGTGAGGGAAAATGGCGCCAGTGTGCTGAGGAAGATGGCTCCGCCCCTTTTTCGGCGGGCTTTCTCCCGCTGTTTGTGTAAATCTGGCAGGGGTAATTTACACCTATATAACCTCTAGGGCTATATATGGTGTCAGTTTTGCCAGCCAAGGTGTTAATATTGCTGCTCAGGGCGCCCCCCCCCAGCGCCCTGCACCCATCAGTGACCGGAGTGTGTGGTGTGCATGAGGAGCAATGGCGCACAGCTGCAGTGCTGTGCGCTACCTTGGAGAAGACAGAAGTCTTCAGCCGCCGATTTTCCGGACACTTCTTGCTTCTGGCTCTGTAAGGGGGACGGCGGCGCGGCTCCGGGACCGGACGACGAGGTCGGGTCCTGTGTGCGATCCCTCTGGAGCTAATGGTGTCCAGTAGCCTAAGAAGCCCAAGCTACCACCAGTTAGGTAGGTTCGCTTCTTCTCCCCTTAGTCCCTCGTTGCAGTGAGCCTGTTGCCAGCAGGTCTCACTGTAAAATAAAAAACCTAAATTATACTTTCTTTCTAGGAGCTCAGGAGAGCCTCCTAGTGTGCATCCAGCTCGGCCGTGCACAGAAATCTAACTGAGGTCTGGAGGGGGGTCATGGTGGGAGGAGCCAGTGCACACCAGGTAGTCCTAAAGCTTTCTTTAGTTGTGCCCAGTCTCCTGCGGAGCCGCTATTCCCCATGGTCCTTACGGAGTTCCCAGCATCCACTAGGACGTCAGAGAAATAACCTACCCAAACCTAACTCTCTCTGCACATGTTACATCTGCCCCGCCTGCAGTGCACATGGTTATGCCCATTAGCTAACAAATTTGCTGCTGCGATCAGATCTGAATTAGGCCCAATGTACAGAAAGTGCCTGGGGAGCTATAACCAAGATCTCAGGCTTCAGTCTTGGTGTGCTACGCCCTCCCTGTGCAAACCTGTATTTGTGTACAGGCACACAAGCCTACATGATATGAGGGTGTTTCTCAGCTTGTAAACAAAACCGGATAACACTGCTCCCCCGCCTCCTCTAACCTAATCCACATACTTGTACAGTGTTGGGATGGTCCTGTCCCCAACTCCCTCTGCTGGGTCAGTGACTCTGCTCAAACATCTCTGCAAGTCAACTGGAACTTTCAAGGCATTAACACACAAAGATATAAACATTTACATAGATTTACGACAGTCACACACACACACACTACATTGCCTAAATTTCTATACAATGAGCATTAAGCCATGAAGTTACACACATGCATTTTTCATACAATTTTAAAGGGAGAAGAAAAAAAATGCTAGCAGGCGCCGATTTTCTCACATACATGAAATGTATTTACAATACAAGTGCCATTAAATCATACTTCCATCTTAATGATGTTGGCTGCAGATTTCATCCAAAATCTGGCAGCTATGGTTAGCTTTAGCCGGAATACATATGAAAACCCGGCAGTCGGGATGGCGGCAGTTACATGACCGACCGCAGTATCCCGACACTGAAGATCCCAACATCATAGGGGGGACGGACAGCTATGACTAACCCTCCAGTAGTGTTGCCTATGGCTAACCCTCGGGGGTGTTGTCGGCTGTGGCTAACCACTCCCCTCAGTGTCTAACCCTGTGTGATGTACATGTGCAATAAGGAGGCAGAATTTTGATAAGTGGTCAGATTGTTGAAGAATAACGCTGAAAGGTCGTGAATTTTTCCCATAGAAAAAGCATTGAAAGGGGGGGGGGGGGGTTGCTTTTTCCCTGTGGGTTGTAAATTGCGGCGAAGCCCGTAACAATTTATTTCTGCTTGTATATTGTATACTGAAAGTTTACTGTGGGCCTAATTCAGAGTTGAACGCAGCAGTAAATTTGTTAGCAGTTGGGCAAAACCATGTGCACTGCAGGAGGGGCAGATATAACATGTGCAGAGAGAGTTAGATTTGGGTGGGGTGTGTTCAAACTGAAATCTAAATTGCAGTGTAAAAATAAAGCAGCCAGTATTTACCCTTCACAAAAACAAAATAACCTGCCCAAATCTCACTCTCTATGCAAATGTTACATCTGCCCCCCCCCCCCCCTTGCAGTGCACATGGTTTTGCCCAACTGCTAACAAATTTGCTGCTGCGATCAACTCTGAATTATCCCCTGTATCCCGAATGTTTACACGTGGGCATACTCCTGTTAGGTTTACCAGGCTTACAGAGTTCCACCAGCCCTGGATCCTGCCCATTTATATATACAATGCAGTCCCTGCCCCAGACATGTAGCATATTTTGATATAAGGGTCTCCGATTCCACCTTTCTACAGCAGATCCTGTCCTCAACCAGCTTAACATTCACTGATAACAGTATCAAATGTTATGTAAACACCACTGTTATTATTTCAGAACTACTCTGATTCTCTGACCCAGATCCTATTGGAAAGTACATGTGTAAAGCATATTTTATAGTAATACCACAAACTGCTATATTTATCAGTGAGAGGCATTAGGCAAACTGTACAGCTACCAGTATATGCTTGCAGGGTTTCTTTGATGTTGATCTATTTAATCTATATATAATGACACATGGGCCATTGACTCTAGCCTGTAATGCAGGTCTTCAATATATACACACATTCAGCCATACATTATGCATTATTGCAGCACAGACAGAGAGAACGGCTACGGAGAGCGCTGTAAAGGGTACTGGGCAGTTCCCAATAAATACGTACTCACAGATACTAAGAATTGCAGCCTGCATACAGGACAAATGCAGCAGAACTGTGCAAATGTCCATATGTACACACTGATTATCATAGAGCAAGTAACACGACAGGGTGCAAATCACTTACACCACCTTATAAGACTGCACAAGGGAATGATGATATATGGCATAGGTTCTCAAACTAGGTCCTCAAGACCCCAAACAGGTCAAGTTTTCCAGGTCTCCTCACAGATTCCACCTTTGGATTTTTTTAAAATGTGTCAGTGAGTAATGAATACACCTGTGCACATAGTGGGTGTTCCGGAGAACTGTGGGAACTGTTTGGGGTCCTAGGGCTGAATTTGAGAACCTCTGGTGTATAGTATGTAAGCTGTCACAGCAGGGCCCTCCTCCCTCATTCTCCCTCTAGTACGATCCATAGGGTCTATTTAGTAAGCTTTGGAGAGAGAAAAAGAGGAAAAAGAAAGCACCAGACAATCAGCTCCTAACTGCCATGTTACAAGCTGTGTTTGATAAATGACAGGGGCAAGCTGGCTTGTACGTAATCTCTCTCCACAGCTTAGTAAATAGACCCCCATGTCATCTTCTCCCCTGATAGTTTTCTTGCCCATAGCATGGGTACAAGATTCTTGCTACTGAATTTATTCCTCCCCTTATTATATGGCTTATAAATAAAAGTTTTGTTATTATTATTAAGTCTACTCATCTATTTGATAAATAATGGTGAAAAAAAAGTTACTTTGAACTGTACTCTTTACAATAACCCCTTCTTAATCAGAAACAACAAATCCAAATATGCCCAGTTATTAGCAAACCATAATAAGGCTTCCTATTGGTATACAAAAGGTGTTTATATAAATTTATCTACAAGCAAATCTGCAATTACAGCCCAGCAGGGGTAAAAGCATAGAACATGGGGTGCAATCATATATATATATATATATATATATATATATATATATATATATATATATATATATATATATAATTTTATTATGTTAGGTATTATTATGAGTTTACTGTGTTAGAAATTTTACCCCATCAGGTTTTGTACAAGCCACAAAGAGACATGTAACATAAAGGAACACAAGCTAACAATAAAGTAGGTTGTTCTATTGTGTATCCAGCATTCTGCCCTCCGGCTAGTGAGGAGGGGTGATTCCTCTGCTGCAATAACTAATACAACAGTAACCAGAACTTATTCCGGCAGATGCCAGCACTGCAGCGTAACATGAGATTACTCATTAAGAACTCCATTACCAGTCTCAGTGCAGTTTGCACAATCAGGTCTAATTGTTAGAAAACAAACGCTGACAGAGAACACACAGCTCTTGTGTTGTGTCATCAAGGGGGACACAGCAGAAGAGACAATTCATGAGATCTCCTCCTACAGCAACCCCAGGACAGTGACAGCAGAACCAGTCCACCATGCACGCAGAGGGTTAATAACAGCAGTGACCCGTGCAGAAAGCCCCGTGCATCCGCACAGCAGAGTTCTCAGCGTTCTACGCGGGGAGATAGCAATGTCCTTACCTGCCGCGTGCTCCAAGGGCCCCTGACGGGACAGAGAGGGGTAGTGCAGCCTGGAGGGGCCCCTCACATTATCCTGCAGGGGACATTACTGTGCGCTGGGCAGATAAGCTCAGTCCTCAGCCTGAAGTCTTCTCCATTCCCCTCACTCACTTCCTGTGTCTCTTCCCTCCCAGTACAGCCCCATTGTACAGTGATGGGAATGTGACATCACTCAGGTGTGTACAGGACAGAGTAGGGCTGAGGGAGGGAGGACTGCGGGGCTCCTGCCAAACTGGAATTACCCGGCTCCTGCTCTCATTGCAGACTCGGGCTGGAGCTACATGTTTATATTATCTTTCTTTATATATAATGAATAATGTTACATCTACCCCTATATAGTTGTAAGTAGGCTTATTATACTGTCTCTTTTAACCGGGACACATGAATTACACAGGCTCTGCGGCTGGCTTAATTCAAGCCTGCATTTCACCTGGTTTAGTCAGCCACAGAACCTGTGTAATTCATAAGTGTCCTGGTTTAAAGGGATAGTATGGTAAATCGAGTTATAAAACTTTTGTTATATGGTGAAATTGCCAGTACAGTGCTCACCTAACGTTACAGTGAGATAGAAGATTTATAGCAGCATCCGCACAATGTATATGTGATCAGTCGCTTATTTTATTCATTTTGGAAATAATTGAATCTATTTCTTCCTGGTTTGGAACTAGTTATAAGAATTTAAATGTACACCCCCCAAAAAGATGCCATTATTGCGTTGCCATCATTCCCTATTATTGCAATGTACTAAAGGGCCTATTTATGAAACGTATTACCCCTGAAATTTATGCTGAAGCTGCAGTAATGAAATATACAGAAACCGTTAGCTTACCTCCCAAAATGACGCTCTCCAGGAGGAACAGAATGCTCTGCTCCTGGACTTCCCTCTTAATTTATGATTGCTATCACCTGTGCTGAAACACCTTTCTTATCCATTAACCTCTTCAAAACAGGTGCTGGCAATCACAAATTAAGCGGGTAGTCCAGAAGCAGAGCATTTAGTCCCTCCTGGAGAGGGTCATGTTGGGAGGTATGCGCTAGTTAGCAAGAGTGGTCTTCTAAAATTTAACAAGCTCTGAAAAGCAAACTTTTGGAGATTGATCCCCTATAGCAGTGGTTCTCGGGCTCGGTCCTCAGGAGCCCAAACAGTGCATGGTTTCCAGGTCTCCCCACAGAATCGCTCATGAAATAATTAGCTCCACTTGTGCATCTTTCTTAAATGTGTCAGTGAGTAATGAGCACACCTGTGCACCTGCTGGGTGACCTGGAAAACGTGAACTGCTTGGGGTCTTATGATCTAGAGCAGGGGCAGCTGCAATGTGGACCACACATTGCATGGGGGTTAGCACATGTAAACATACATATAATCAGGGGCTGGCTGGCAACTTTTAGCCTGGTCGGCAAATACAATCAAGTGGCCCTGGCTTTTGTTCCGGCGCACAGCAATGGATCTACATGGCTGCCTCATCAAGCCCTCCCTGATCTCCTTGATAGCCCACTAAATAACTGTCTCATTGAGTCCTTCCTGCATATATAGGGGCAGATGTATTAACCTGAAGAAGGCATAAGGAAATTATAAACCAGTGATAAGTGCAAGGTGATAAACGCACCAGCCAATTAGCTCCTAACTGTTAATTTACATATTGGAGCTGACTGGCTGGTGCGTTTATTACCTTGCACTTATCACTGGTTTATCACTTCCTTATCCCGTCTCCAGGTTAATACATCTGCCCCAGAGTACCACTGAGCCCCTCGCAGCTGACACTGATCCCCCCCACAGCTCACACTGCCCCTCTCACTGCCCCCTAACAGCACTGACTGACCCCCTCACAGCACTCACTTTTCCTTTTACTGTCCACCTCACAGCACTCCCCCCTTCACTGTCCACCTCACAGCACTCCCTCCGGTCAAGGGACTACTAGCACACGTTGGTTCTTACACTGAAAAGAAACATACATTTGTCCCAACAAAAAAATACACACACATTGCTCTCCACAGGGAAAAAGCACCCAATTGACCCACACAGAAACCATACAAAAGCAAATTAGCCCCTACAGAGAAAAAAAGCAAACACATTGTCCCCCACATGAAAAAATCCTGTACACATTGGCACCTACAGGAAAAATATAAGCCACACATTATTTGCTCCAGCCCCCATACAAGTCTGAGCTGACCTATCGGTAGCAGAAGAGAAGAGAGGAGTTCCCAGTCCCTCCCTCGTCATTAGCCGTGGATGGCACACGCCGTGACTGCAGCCTCAGTGTCTGCGGGGTAAAGTTTAGTGTTTTGCAGGGTAAAATAATTTGTGGTGCAGGTTTGGAAATTGACAGGGTAAGAAAGTCTGTGGGGCATATGTGGTGGTTGACAGGGTAGAGTTTGTGGGGAAGATGGGCTGGGTGACAGGATGAGAGAGTCTGTGCCGTAGATGTGTTGAGTGACAGGGTGAGAGAGTCTATGTCTTTAGGGCAGATGTGGTGGGTGACGGGGTGGGAGAGTCTGCAGGCAGATGTGGGTAACTGGGTAAGAGAGTCTAAGGGGCAGATATGGTGGGTGACAGGGTACAGGCTGTGGGGCAGATATGGTGGGTGACAGGGTGAGTGTCTGTGAGGCAGATGTGGGTGATGGTGAGAGAGCCTGCAGGGCAGATGTGGTCAGTGACAGGGTGAGAGAGTCTACAGGGCACATGTGGTCAGTGACAGTGTAAAGACTGTGGGGCAGATGCGGTGGGTGACAGGGTAGAGTCTGTGGATTAGATGCGGTGAGTGACAGGGCAGAGTCTGTGGTCATGAGTAGGGCAGGACCCGTGTAATGGGGCAGTGTAAAGGGGTCCCATTTACAGCATAGGAAGATCCGGATTTTCCGGCGCATGGAGATGATGTCATCTCTATGTGCCGGCAGGAGAGTTCCTCTGCAAATGGGTGCAGTGTGAATGGTGCCAACCTAGGAATACCTGGGTCAGCCCCGTGGTGTGAAAGAGGTGCTTGCCTGGGGAGTCCTGTGCGCTGGACTTAAACCTTAGGAATGTGTGGGACCCATCTGATGAGGTGACCTTACCGTGGTAGGTGGGTCCATATTTTTGGCCAAAAATTATGCTAAGAACTCAATTGTACTCCATGTTAAATTGTAGAATTTATCATAAGTGTTCTAATTACCAGCGTTGTTACTAGTACTTAGAGTGTGCACCTGCATTTTTTTTCTTTATTTTTATGTCTGGCACTACAAGTCTCAGCATGTAGGCACTTATTATGTTTAGCAGTAGGGTGTTCAGTCCAGTCCCCCCACCCCACCATGCACCTGCGCAAAGTGCACAGTAACAAAACTGTCTTATATCTCAGACAATTTTTACGTTTTACACTAATTTGCTATTCAATGAAGAATTTAAATAGCAATAAAGAGATTAGAATATCATTGAGAAAATCTGACATGATGAGGTTTGTAGGACAATATGTGACACAGGGCTGTAACTAGGCGTGTGCTAGTGGTGCCTGGCACACAGCGCAGATGCGCTGGAGGCGCAGGACCACCGGTAACACCTACCAGGTCACTCCGCCACCGCTGTCGCCGCACTGTGGTGTCCTGGCTGCGTCTTCCTGCCGTTACTGGCCGGCCCCCAGCTGCATTGTCTGGCTACCTCTCACATAGGTAGCCGGGCAGCACTGCAGCCCCCCCCCCCCCCCTCCGCTCCCCACGTGTGCTGGGAGAGATGACGCCTCTCCCAGCCCGCCCCCAAACCATCCACAATGCCCTGCGCTGCGAAGATGGGAAGGCGTAGGGGCAGGAAGACGGAAGAGGAGAGGAGAGGCGCATCTATCATGCTCGCTCGTCACAGATGGTGAGTATAACACACACACACTCTTTCTTTCTTTCTTTCTTTCTTTCGCCTTCCCTCCCCACCCATAATGTGTAAAAATGGGGACTTCCCGCAGGAATGTGTAAAAAAGGGGGACTGCCTGCCGTAATGTGTAAAAAAGGGGGACTGCCTGCCGTAATGTGTAAAAAGGGGGACTGCCTGCCGTAAAGTGTAAAAAAGGGGGACTGCCTGTCGTAATGTGTAAAAAAGGGGGACTGCCTGCCGTAATGTGTAAACAAGGGGGTCTCTGTTGCTGTAATGTGTAAAAAGGGGACTCTGCCTACTTAATGTGTCCCCATGAAGCCACGCCCCTATATTTTTTTCCACTGGCCCTGCTTTGTATATAGGGGGAGGCGCGATGCTGTTTCTTGTACACAGCGCTAAAATGTCTAGTTACGGCACTGATGTGACATGTGACGGTATTGCATGTCTATGGAAGCTAATACACATTATGCACTATATATTAATAAGGGATCAAGTTTAATCTGCTGGAGGTGATCATGTGACCCGCATGTCTGTCCCTATACTATTCTAGCCGCAGGGTATCTCTCTGTAGGTGTGAGTAGGAGGACAGTCTGTGGGAGGAACACAATTAACTATTTCACTTCTGGGAATAAAGGGTGACATTTTAACCCTTACAGTTACCTAATGGCAAAACAATCATTCACTTTTGGCTAACACTAAATTTTTAGTTTCCAGTGTGTGTGAGAATAGAAAAAAAACATACGTTCATTTTTAAAACTACAACTTGGAAGAGAATGGCGTTATCTCCACCCAGTGCAGCTTGAACTTATGTATAAATCTGTAATCACTGACCCTACTATAATTATGCTCAGATACTGTTAGGGGACTGTGCTGCTGCAACCCCATTTTGTGTCTGCACAACCTAATTGCGCCCCTGAAGTGGCCTACCCTTCCAGTTGTAAAGTGCTTATAGGCCCTGATTCGCTCGCTAGCTACTTTTAGCAGCTGTGCAAACGCATTGTCGCCGCCCACGGGGGAGTGTATTTTCGCTTTGCAGGAGTGTGAACGCCTGTGCAGCCGAGCGGCAGCAAACACATTTTGTGAAGAACAACACCAGCCCTGTAGTTACTTATTCTATGCGATGATTGCTACGACAAAGGTCCTGGTATTGACGTCAGATACCCGCCCAGCAAACACCCGGCCACGCCTGCGTTTTTCCAACCACTCCCAGAAAACAGTCAGTTGACACCCAGAAACTCCCACTTCCTGTCAATCACCTTGCGTCCGCCAGTGCGACTAGAAGCGTCGCTAGAACCTGTGCAAAACCACAAAGCTCTTTGTACTTGTACGACGCGCCTGCGCATTGCGGTACATGCACAGATTAGCCCCGTTCTGCCATAATCGCTGCGCTGCGAAAATCCGAAGCGAGCGATCAACTCGGAATGACCCCCCATAGACTGGTAGTGATCACCAAAAAGAAGAATCACATAACTGTAACAGAATGGAAGATTGTGGCAGCCATTGCATCAAGGAAAATATATACAGCTCGAGTATCCCATATCCAAATATTCCGAAATACGGACTTTTTTGAGTGAGAGTGAGATAGTGAAACATTTGTTTTCTGATGGCTCAATGTACACAAACTTTGTTTAATACACAAAGTTATTAAACATATTGTATTATATGACCTTCAGGCTGTGTGTATAAGGTGTATATGAAACATAAATGAATTGTGTGTATGTACACAAACTTTGTTTAATGCACAAAGTTATTACAAATATTGGCTAAAATGACCTTCAGGCTGTGTGTATAAGGTGTATATGAAACATAAATGCATTCTGTGCTTAGACTTGGGTCCCATCGCCATGATATCTCATTATGGTATGCAATTATTCCAAAATACGGAAAAATCCGATATCCAAAATACCTCTGGTCCCAAGCATTTTGGATATAGGATACTCAACCTGTATTAAAAAAACCAACAACTTTTAATTGCATTGTCTTTGATGTGGGTACAGTATTTATATCTCCTGGTCAGTAGATCCATACTGTAGGCGTTGGGTATATTATGCTGGCGCCCGGGATCCCAGGGTCAGCATAGCATTTGACCCCTGGAAGAGGTGACAGATTGCCAGCACTGTGATCAGGACTTGGACAGAGTTGAGTCAAACTGGCAGGTGCGACTGCGTATGCAATGTTTCCCGTCGCAGCAAGTGCATGTGACGTCACCTGCCTGCCCTGAAAATGGGCATGACACGCCTGCATTTCCTGCACCACTCCCCACCAATGCAGCGGCGCCGCTTTCCCCCGGAACGCCCGCTGGCTGTCAATCACTATGCGATCACATCATGCCAGGGTGCGAACGCAGTGCATGCGCAGACTGACGATAATTGGCGTTGGGACCATGTGCCACCTATAGAGGAGTTTGTAGGCAATCTCTTTTATTTTTACACAAATGGAGCTTGAAGAAGCATTTTGCCTAATCTCCTTCCAGTCCTCTTCCTCCAGACTCTTTCCCAGGTCTCACCTCCAAGCCCTTTCATGGGGATCACTGTGAGTAGGATCGATTGTCTTACAGTCAGCGTAAAGTATAGAGACAAGTCCCTTAGTAGCCGACTGCTGGGATTCAAAATTGGTTAAGAGGTCTGGTCCGCAAATGGGATTTCCTAGTCATGGAATTACATAGTTGAAGGAATTGGATTAAATGTTTATGCGGGATATGAAACTGTTCTTTAATGTCAACAAAGGAAGGAAAAGGTGAGTCCCTGCCAATGTTAAGGGGGATACTCACGGAGCAATCGCTGCTTAAAATCTAAGCAATCTGACTAGATTGCTTAGATTTTAAGCCTGATCGCTCTGTGTGTACCCCCGACAGCGATAGCGATGCGCAGCCCCATCGCTGGTGCTAGATTGGCCTGCCGTGCAGGCCAATCTAGCGGGTCGCTCATTTCACCCGCTGGGTGAAATGAGCGGCCCCCCCCGTCTACCCCCGCACGCTCAGCACACATCTCTCCCGCATCGGCCAGTGAGTACTGGCCTTTACTGTGATACCTGATCCCAGGGGCGTCTTCAGAGAGGAGGAGGCCCGTGTGCAGTCTCCTTCTGGGCCCCCTCCTCTCTAGCAGAGAGTGCTCTTGACTCTGGGCACTAGGGGACCCTAGCACTGTCCCAGGGTCTAGTGGCATGCGCAGGACTCCTGGAAAATGGTGATTTTCCTACTGTGCAAGAACGAAACGCTGCTGCACCATTTTACTAGTGATTTTTGCAGCACTGCTGCAGCAATGCGGGACTCCGAAGTATTGAAAAAAATGGGCGCAGGGTGTGAGGTGCTGGCCCCCCTGGATCCCCAGGTGCCCGTGTGTATAGTGTACCCATTATAAATACACCAGTGCCTGATCACAGAATTCAACCAAGGCAATAAAATTCTTACCTGGACGGAAGTCAGCGTTATTAAAAAGGAGTATTTCCTAGGGGTGGTCTTCACTTTGTCGGCGGTCGGGCTCCCGGCAACCAGCATACCGGCGCCGGAATCCCGACTGCCGGCATACCGACAGTTCTTCTCCCTCTTGGGGGTCCACGACCCCCCCGGAAAGAAAATAGATAGCGTGGTGCACATAGCGCGCCACCGTGCCCGCAGCGTGGTGAGCGCAATGAGCCCGCAATGGGCTCATTTACGCTTACCCAGCTGACGGTATGCCGGCGGTCGGGATTCCGGCTCCAGTATGCTGGTCACCGGGAGCCCGACCACCGGCATAACATACTACACCCTTTCCTAGAGCAGCCGTAGCCCTCATAGGTTCCTGTGGAGGTTGTGATGCTGTCAAATTTACCAAGGAGTTTGGCCCCCGCAGGTAACGCCATCTGAAAATGGCATTGTGCTGCTGTAGCCTATGGGCTACACTTGGCAAAATTAGCCGGCAGAGGCATGTGCAGGAGTTCTGGTAAAGGTCTGAACACATCCTTTCCGAGCCCTTGTCCCTGTGGGTGGTCTTTCTTACATCTGGCCAGTATAACCTCATACTGCACTGCAATTTTGGGCCCTGAAATCATGCCCAGATTGCAATGGAAATGCGGTTATTAATAAATGGGCCCTTTATGGTGATACAGAATGAGAGGTATAATTCACCCTCCTAGTGTCATTCACTTAAGTATAAGCCAGTTCTGCCCAGTAAAGGATTTACCACAGGGCAACCAAGGGGGCTGCTTAGGGCCCTATGGGTCTCAGGGGCACACCAATAAGGCTGTATGGAGGGAATTTCCGATGGACTGCGACCTCCGCTAGAAATGTCAGAGCACTGGACTGGCTGAATACTCCTGGCAGGCTGCCAGTGATTAGACAGCTGTTGAATGCCGGATTCAGCACATACCCGCGTCTCCAGTATTGCAGTATTGTGCTTGCAACCCTTCATGACACACATGTGTATGACATCACATGCGCAGAGAGAGGAGCAGGGAGGTCTTCCAGGTGTACTTTACTACATTGTTTGTGTTCATTTGTATAACATCTGACTAAAACCAATCAGGCAAGGTGGACTGGAGGTGGAAGGGGGGGGGGGGTACAACGGTGAACCATGTTATTTGAAGCACAGTGTATAACCTTCGCCTGCTACAATCTGGGCTTGGGAGGGCCTGACTGATACATACCTCCCAACATTGACAACAGAGGATTAGGTATTATGGCGCGGCGAAGCTGCAACCGATCTTAAAAAGGGAGTGTGAACTATGGAAAAGGGCCATGGCTTAATGGGAGTGCCGAGATCACGAGCCACGCCCCCGTTTTCATCACTGAGGGGGCATGCCCGGCGCTCTGTGAGCTGCTGGCATGCCCATTCTCCCTCTGTCTCCTGTGAATAGACGCTGTGTGCATGTGTACAGCGTCTACTCACCGCTGCTCTGCTAGGCAGAGCAATAACTTACAGGAGCCTCCCAAATGCCCCACCACCGCGGGACACTGCGGCCCGTGGGTGGGACAGCGGGATGATTCCAAAAAACGGGACTGTCCCGCGAAAATTGGGACAGTTGGGAGGTATGCTGATATATCAATATGCTATTATACTCTATTTTAAGTACTACTGTGTATAGGCGATGGGGGTCTGCCTGCTACAATCGTTGGGACACTGATATATAATCAATACAGTGACACTGACTGAAGAATGTAACAGTGGATATTATAAAATGCTAATATAAATGTGGTCAGTGAGTGAGGGGGATAATAATGAGTATTTTAGGTGATGGGACTTGCTACAATCAGCAAGCCTGGGTCACTCATATACAGTGCAGTCAGTGAGGGTGTAGTAATGGGGTATGGGGACCTGCTACATTCAGTGAGGGGATATAAAATGCAGTTACCAAGTGGTGTAATGATGGGAATTAGAGGTGAGGGGAAATGGTGCAATCAGTGAGAGGGAAAGTAATATACTGTAATAGAATGTATGGAGGATAACAATAAATAATTTAAGGGTCATAAATCAGGAATGAAAATACAGAGCTATGGATTGTTTGAGGGAGGGGGGGGGGGCTAAATTGGTATCTTGCTTGGGGCCTGATGAAGTCTACATCCACCTCTGCTTCTGCCCTGCGGCCCCAGACAATAGTACAATACAAACTGTAGTAGTCATATGTGTCCTTTATTAAAGGGATCATCTGGCAATCCTACTGAGGCCGAACCCCAAAAACCCCACTCTTCTCTCCAGTAAGGCACATACGCGGACAGGGCCGGTTCTAGCCCTTTTTGCGCCCTGGGCGGGAAATAGGAGCGTGGCTTCATACAGGGGGCGTGGTCAGTTATGCCCCCTGTACAGTAGAGTAGCACCGCTGAAAGAGAATAAAAAAAATAATAAAAAGAATACTTACTATCCCCGCTCCTGATTCCCGACCGCTGTAGACCTCCGCCGGCGCTGCTCCTCTCCTCAGATCTGGCAAGAACAGACACTAGAGGTCAATTACGACCCCTAGCGTCTGTGTCAGTCCCACAATCCTGTGCGGTGGGCGATGACATCATCGCGCACCGCACAGCAAAGGTCCTCTCCCTGAAGGGAACTAGACGCTGCATCTAGTTCCCTTCGGGGAGAGGACCTTTGCTGTGCGGTGCGCGATGACGTCATCGCGCACCGCACAGCAAAGGTCCTCTCCACAAAGAGAAACTAGACGCTACACGTCTAGTTCCCTTCACAGCGGGACCAGCGGGGGAAACAGCGGGCATTGGGGGGCACAGCAGTAGCGGATCTTGCCATGGTACGGTGCCCTCCGGATGGCGCCGGCGCCCTCCGGAAGGTGGTGCCCCGGGCAAAAGTCCTGCTTGCCCGTGGCAAGATCCGCTACTGTACGCGGAACGGGGCTGATGTTCCAGCTGTACTCACAGAGGGCAGGTCCCAGTTATTTATTTATTTATGTTTTGTTGTTGTTATTATTATTACCAGTTATTTATATAGCGCACACATATTTCGCAGCGCTTTACTCAGTCCCTGCCCCAGTGGAGTTTACAATCTCCATTCCCTATCACATGTACACGCACACACATTGACGCTAGGGTTGGGATCCAATTAACCTACCAGTATATTTTTGGAATGTGGGAGGAAACCGGAGTAACTGGAGGAAACCCACACAAGTACGGGGAGAAAATACAAACTCCGCACAGGGTCATGGTGGGAATTGAACCCATGACCTCAGTGCTGTGAGGCAAAAATGCTAACCATTACACCATCCGTACATACACAGCAGAGTCAGGGAGTTTGGAGGTCAGAACAGCATCATTTGCCGCAGACCCAAATCCATCTATATTGGGACCAGCGGCAGCTCCTAACCTGTCTGGCCCGTGGCTCTGCATCGTGCCTGAACCTGTCTCCTCCCTGCTCTCCCGGTGACTGACTGCAGATGTCACCGAGATGGGTCTTACATCTGGCGGCAGCAAGAGGTGGAGCCTAAATACAGGGGTGGAGTTTAAGTCAGGTGCTGCTACAAACAGGTTTGCTTCTAGTGACTGTATCTGCTGCAGCCCCCAGAAGCCAGGTAGGGCTGCTATAATAGCAGGGGAGTGGCTTCCCATTGGACGTGCTGTCTTTGCTATCGCAGTCCAGACTGACAGTCCCAGGGGGAGAAAGCACCTCCCCCTGGGACTGCCTGTCTGGCTGTGATCAGCAGGGAGTGCTTCCAATGGGAAGCCACTGTTACTGACAGGCATTCCCTGTGGCTGACAGATTTTACTGGGTGGAAGGGATGCAGTCCTGCATTTCCTAGGTAAAATCCGCCACCGTTTGGGACTCATCAACGAAGATTGTGATTGACGGCTCAAAATGAAATTGTGGCATTCACTGAATTTGTTTTAATTGTATCAGGGAGGTTGTTAGGGAACTCTGTGGAATTGAAAACAAGAAGGCTGAAGAAGGCACTAGGAGTTTAGCAAGCTCATGGTGGTGTGAGACTCAGGCTGTCTGTCAACACCCTCTTACAGTGGAATTCCAGCTAACATTCCAAGCTGGAGGACTTGTTACACTGCTAATCACTAATGTGAGAAGATTCCTATTTTAACCTGGTACATGACAAGCGTCTGGTCTCTAACTCTTCATGTACACCAAGGCTGTCAGAAGTTTTGGACACTGAAAAGGCGGACAGGTCACGTCAACCATTTTTCCTCAGATTAATCACAAGCACAATCAGCGCGCTGCAGAACCTTATGACAGAACGTATATATCCTGGATGTGGATTACAAAATAAATAATAAATGACAATGTAAAATCACTTATAGTCAGCGCCTCCGAATCAAAATGAAAAGCAGCTGCAGGACAACAAATAATAGTAGTACAATAGCACAGGTTTTCACCATAGTGTTCCAATTTTTGTTATCCAGAAGGGACAGGGATTACCAAATCAGAGCCATGATCTTGCATGTTAGGTGGATCAGGGCGATGTTGTAGCATATTGGGATGTGCTGTCATTTATTTTCTCATTATCAGTTCATGGCTGTAGAGAAGATACGTCAGAGATTAGTTACATTTATTTTCTCCATTTAATAAATATATAACAGTTTGTGAATGTTGTCTTTTTGCAAAAATGATCTGCTATACTCTGTGCCCTAGCATGGACGTGTAATGCATTTATGATAAACATAAGTAGCTTTTTACCTGGAACAAACAGGGAGAGGGAGAGGGGTGGTCGTCGGGACAATTACACTTATATTCTGTGCAGGGTAAATACTGGCTGCTTTTGCATGTAGCCCACAAATGTTGGACAGCTTTATTTTTTACACTGCAATTTAGATTTCAGTTTGGACACACCCCACCCAAATCTAACTCTCTCTGCACATGTTACGGGATTAGTATGATTTACCACCGCTCGGGATGCTGAATGTGACTATGCCGACATCAGCATCCCCTGAGCGGTGCAATGCCGGGGGGGGAAGTGTGTGGGGGGGGGGGGGGGGGGGACGAGTTCAACAAACCACTTGCGGCCCACAGGTTCTATTCTCCCTCTATGGGTGTCATGGACACACATAGAGGAAGAACCTCTATGGGTGTCCATACGCCTACCTCGCCTTTCGGGATCCCGCCGTCTTTATTTTGACTGCCGGGATCCCAACTGTCGGTATGCTAACCGCATACCCATGTTACATCTGCCCCGTCCTCAGCGTAGCATGGTTTTGCCCAGGTGGACAGTTACGAACTTTTTTTTTCTATACTTCCAAAGCAGAATCATGCTCACTGAATGAATGGTGTAACACATGCATGTCCAAACTGCGGCCCTCCAGCTGTTGTGAAACTACATATCCCAGCATGCCCTGACACAGTTTTGCTGTCAGAAAATGCTAAAGCTGTGTCAGGGCATGCTGGGATGTGTAGTTTCTCAACAGCTGGAGGGCCGCAGTTTGGACATGCCTGTAACACTTCCAGCACTTGAACTACACTAGCAGAGTGTGTCACTTGTCCCGGGTGACTGATTCCACAGTTTGAGCTTTGATTTAAAATAATAATAATAATGATAGATTCTAGCAAAATATATAAAAAAGACCGTCAAAAGGCTGACGAACAAAAAAAATTGAGGTGCCTAACGTGTAGTTGCTAAAATCACAGGTAATAATGGGGGTAATTTCAAGTTGATCGCAGCAGGATTTTTGTTAGCAGTTGGGCAAAACTATGGCCCTCATTCCGAGTTGTTCGCTCGCAAGCTGCTTTTAACAGCATTGCGCATGCTAAGCCGCCGCCTACTGGGAGTGAATCTTAGCTTAGCAGAATTGCGAACGAAAGATTCTCAAAATTGCGAATAGAAATTTCTTAGCAGTTTCTGAGTAGCTCGACACTTACTCTGCCACTGCGATCAGTTCAGTCAGTTTCGTTCCTGGTTTGACGTCACAAACACACCCAGCGTTCGCCCAGACACTCCCCCGTTTCTCCAGCCACTCCCGCGTTTTTCCCAGAAACGGCAGCGTTTTTTCACACACTCCCATAAAACGTCCAGTTTCCACCCAGAAACACCCACTTCCTGTCAATCACACTCCGATCACCAGAACGAAGAAAAAACCTCGTAATGCCGTGAGTAAAATACCAAACTTCTTAGCAAATTTACTTGACGCAGCCGCAGTGCGAACATTGCGCATGCGCAGTTAGCGGAAAATCGCACCGATGCGAAGAAAAATAACGAGCGAACAACTCGGAATGAGGGCCTATGTGCACTGCAGGGGAGGCAGATTTAACATGTGCAGAGAGAGTTAGATTTGGGTGTGGTGTGTTCAATCTGCAATCTAATTTGCAGTGTAAAAATAAAGCAGCCAGTATTTACCCTGCACAGAAATAAAATAACCCACCCAAATCTAACTCTTTCTGCAAATGTTATATCTGCCTCCCCTGCAGTGCACATGGTTTTGCCCAACTGCTAACAAAAATCCTGCTGCGATCAACTTGGAATTACCCCCAATGTGCACACTTAAAAAATCCTTTCATATATTATATTATTACATCAGCCTAGTTACATTATGGGGCGAACACGATCCCGATGTTTACGTAGTTGAGCAATTTTTTTGCGCATGCACAAACATTTCTTTAGACTCATATGGTGCATGCATTACACAGGGGATGGGCACAAACGCGCAGTTGGGTTCGGGTCAGGCAGTATCAGAAGTGCTGCAGAAAAGTGATTGGCGCTCCGAGGCAGTGACTGGGAGGTAGCTAGTAGAGCTTGTAAAAATGTGCCATTTAGTGTGGCGTATTATGGGAGTGTTGCAGTGTAAGTGGCTGCATACACAGCCGCAGGTATAGGAGGCTGTGTTCAGATGGAGAACTGCACCTGCCATAGATCTGGTGTAAGTTTCCATGGTGCGACCGATGGTGGCGTCTAAGGATGCACCAATCACCAATCGTTATTACGGCATGCACGGAGTCTCAGTCCCATGCATTTGGGTGAATGTACACCAGGGAAGGCGTTTATAGCGCCATTTGCATAAAGTCATAGATGGATGACCGCCAGCAGATGCTGCTGCTGTGTGCGCTTCTCTACATGCGACTCAGAATCAGGCCCCACACTATGGGGTAAATTTACTAAGATGGGAGTTCTATTTAAGATGGGATGTTGCCAATAGCAACCAATCAGATTCCAGGTACAGTATTATCTTCTAGATTAGAAGGTGCTTGATAAATGAGAAGTTGAATCTGATTGGTTGCTATGGGCAACATCCCATCTTAAATAGAACCCCCATCTTAGTAAATGTACCCCTATGTGAGAGTGAGCCCTCCACCCAGTAGGGAGCATAGAAAAATGTGTCATTGTCATTAAATGCATAGACTCGGCTGGAAAGCTGAGCAGCATGGGATCCAGCTTTAGGTTTACAATGTCTAGGTCGAAATGGTTTCTAGGTCGACAGGCACTCTAGGTCGACATGGCAAAAGGTTGACATGAGTTTTTCACATTTATTTTCATTTGTTTAACTTTTTCGTACTTTACGATCCCCATGGACTACAATTGGGAACGGTAACCTGTGCTGAGCGCAGCGGTAGTGGAGCGAGGCTCCTTTCCCGAAGCATGGCGAGTGAACACGGGGCACTAATTGGGGTTCCCCGTCATTGTACGGAGAAAGCGACACCCAAAAAAAAGTGGGGGAAAAACTCACGTCGACCCTTTGTCATGTCGACCTAGCACATGTCGACCTAGAAACCATGTCGACCTATAGTGGTCGACCTAGACACTGTCGACCTAAATCTAGTCTAACATACCACACCTGAGAAGCATACAGTGTTATTCACACCTCTGGGTGCCAAATATCATGGGCTACAGCCTGGAACAACCATTCTGAGTTGATCGCAGCAGCAAATTTGTTAGCAGTTGGGCAAAACCATGGGGGTAATTCCAAGTTGATCGGAGCAGGAATTTTGTTAGCAATTGGGCAAAACCATGTGCACTGCAGGGGGGGCAGATATAACATGTGCAGAGAGAGTTAGATTTGGGTGTGGTGAGTTCAATCTGCAATCTAAATTGCAATGTAAAAATAAAGCAGCCAGTATTTACCCTGCACAGAAACAAAATAACACACCCAAATCTAACTCTCTCTGCAAATGTTATATCTGCCCCCCCTGCAGTGCACATGGTTTTGCCCAACTGCTAAAAAATTTCCTGCTGCGATCAACTTGGAATTACCCCCCATGTGCTGCATGTGCAGCTGGGGGGGGGGGGGGGGGGGGGGGGGGCAGATGTAACATGTGCAGAGAGAGTTAGATTTGGGTGGGATGAGATCAAACTGAAATCTAAATTGCAGTGTAAAAATAAAGCAGCCAGTATTTACCCTGCACAGAAACAATATAACCCACCCAAGTCGAACTCTCTCTGCACATGTTATATCTGCCCCCCCCCCCCCCCCCTTCAGTGCACATTCTGAGTTGATGGCTAGCTGCCATTGTTCGCTGCGTAGCAATCATTTAAAAAACCAACAAAACTGCGCATGTGTATGCACCGCAATGCGCACAGCGCGGTGTATGGGTTCAAAGAGCATCAAGGTTTTGCACAGGTTCTAGCTACGCTTTCAGTGCACTGGCGAACGCAAGGAGATTGACAGGAAGTGGCCATTTTCTGGGAGTGTTTGGAAAAACGCAGGCGTGGCCGGGCGTTTGCAGGGCGGGTATCTGACGTCAATACCGGGTCCTTCGTCGCAGCAATCATCGCACAGAATAAGTAACTACAGGGCTGGTCTTGTTTTGCACAAAATGTGTTTGCAGCCGCTCTGCTGCACAGGCGTTCGCACTCCTGCAAAGCGAAAATACACTCCCCCGTGGCCGGCAACTATGCGTTTACACGCTAGCGAGCGATCAACTCGGAATGAGGGCCATGGTTTTGCCCAACTGCTAACAAATTTGCTGCTGCGATCAACTCTGAATTACCCCCATGATCACTTGCCAAGCACATGAAATACAAGAGTAGTCTCCTGGAGCAAGCACAAAGCTGCATGCAGCCTGACACTCAGCCAGAGAGCATTACTCTGCAGCATGCACACAGAAATCCTGTGCTCTCTTCCAAGTGATGCAGGCACAATGCAGCTAAGCACTCAAGCAGAGCAATAGCGTACACTGCACCATTTTCTGTGCTCTCTCCCAAGCAAAGGGGGCTATTCAGAAATGTACGCAGTTGGCGGTGCGGGTGGCTGCCTCGGTGCTGCTCTGCCAAGCAGCCTTTGTTTTTAGTCTTACATGTATAATATGTATAATATCATACCTCCCAACTGTCCCGATTTTCGCGGGACAGTCCCGTTTTTTGGGGACTGTCCCGCTGTCCCACCCACGGGCCGCAGTGTCCCGCGGTGGGGGGGGGGGCAGTTGGGAGGCTCTGTCTGTCGCTGCCCTGCTTAGCAGAGCAGCGTTGAATAGACGCTGTGCGCATGCGCACAGCGTCTATTCAGGGGAGTCAGAGGGAGAGGGGGCATGCCAGCGGCTCACAGAGCGCTGGGCATGCCCCCTCAGTGATGAAAACGGGGGCGTGGCTCGCGATCGCGGGTCCTCCCGTGAAGCCACGCCCCCTCTTCTTATACCACGCCCATTTTTCGGGAACGCACGCGGCTTCACCGCGCGTGTGTCCCACTTTGAAGAAACACAAAGTTGGGAGGTATGTAATATGTCGAGTCTATTGTACAGTTGCAATGTGCAGTATGACCTCATATGTGTAATGTTTGTAATGTATGCTATGTTTTTCCCACTTCTTATGCTATGTATTCCCCCTTCATGTTGCTGCTTGGCGAAGCATTGTACCGCAAAACATTCCTAGTGTACGTGAGTACACCTGGCCAATAAAGCTGATTCTGATCTGATTCTGATTCTGATCTTGCTTCCGCAGCAAGATCTGCGTCCATCTACTCACATACTGGGGGGCTGCCCAGCACAGAGCAAGGCCGTCCAGCATGTGTGTGGTGTCGCCCTGCGATGCGTTCGCAATTTAGCTGCAACTGTATCGAATAGAGGACGACCCCTGCCTGTGCAGTCTGGCTGTGCTGGCAGGCGGACCAGCGTAATTTTTTTCTCAGAGCAGCTGCAAGTGGCGTCACACAGCCATCCTGATGGCTGCCACTGTTAATCATCTTGCAGTCGCATCCTTCCGGGATACGACCGCATGGCGAAGGGTTGCGCATGCGCACTTTGGAAAGTGTTGACATGGACAAAAGGTCAACAGGGTCAAAATGTTGACATAACAATGGTCGACACAAAAATGGTCAACACACTTTTTTTTGCATTTTTGGGGTTAGTGTGGATAGGTTTTCCATCTGGAACCACCATTTGTGGAAATGCTTCGCTCACGACACTTCGGGCACGGTGTGTCGCTCCTCTCAACACAAGGTTACTAAAGGTTATGATTTGTGACTTGGATAGTTAAGGATGGAAAAAGTCCAAAAATATGAAAAAAAAAAAAACCATATGCCGACCATATCTGTGTCGACTATTGCCACATTGATCATTTGAACCTATCAATATTTTGTACCTGTTGACCTTTTGTCCATATCAACCTTTTGTCAATGTCAATTTGATGCATGTCGGCAATATGGTGTTGACCTATTGACTGTTGACCTAGATATTATAGATCTGTAGTCCAGATCCTGCTATCTGCGCTCTCTCCTAAGCGTAGAGAGAATAATGTTCTCACTCTCTGGCCAGCTCAGAGCATTAGCATACAGCACGCTGTCTTCCCCTAACCGGAGCTAGCATAGAGATGGTAAGGTAAGTATTTTCACATACTGTAAGTGCACAGAGAATTGATGCTGTGACGCATCCCCTGTAATGCAGTTTATATTTGACTGCTCTACGTTTCCTTACCAAAGAATCATACACTTGATTTAATTTTTAATATATATTGGGTTTTATAATTGTTGTTGTTAAATTGGCTTCTGGTTATTATTTATTTCCCTAAAGCACCAACATTGCTCTGCTCCATAGGTGTGCGCACAAGGGCCTGATCAGAGGTGGGTGCTAATCCGTCAGGACTGCCATTCTGTGCGCAGTTCTGTGAAAATACGCTAATATACAAATAACCCAAAGAGCCACAGTATTCCTAAATTGGGCACTCACGGACTAATTTGTAGTTATTAATACTGAATTACGGTATATACTCTACCTTTGGTAGGTGACTGAGTATATAATTCAGTATTAAAAACTAAAAATGAGTCCGCGAGTGCCCAATTTAGGAATACTGTCGCTCTTTGGGTTATTTGTATGCTTATAATCTATTCCAGGGGCACCTTCCGAAGCATAACAAATAAAAAAGAATATGAAATAATAATTAGTTAAGGACTAGAATAATTTAATGATAGTGTCTGTGCGACCCCTGCAACCTTCCATGACTATCGATCATCTAATCCCTATAGTTGCACAGAATGTCCTTCAAAAGGGTGTGGTATGCAAGGTCGACTGTAAGTAGGTCGACCACCTAGTTAGGTCGACAGGGTCTCTAGGTCGACATGGTGTAAGTCGACAGGTCAAAAGGTCGACATGAGTTTTTATGGGGGGGGGTTGTGTCGTTTTCTCCGTAGTGTGACTGGGAACCCCAATTAGTGCACTGCGTCCCCTTGCATGGCTCGCTTTGCACGCCATGCTTCGGGCAAGGTGCCTCGCTCTGCTACCGCTGCGCTCGGCACAGGTTACTATTCCCAATCGTAGTCCGCATGGATTGAAAAAGATAAAAAAATTGTGAAAAACTCATGTTGACCTTTTGACATGTCGACCTAGTTACTATCGACCAATAGTGGTCGACCTAGTTACTGTCGACCTAGAGACCGGATCCCCTTCAAAAGTAAGCCACCGGGGCCATTGTCACTACATATGCAGACGCAGGCTGAGACACCCCCCAAAATGGTCTCAACATGCCTGCGCTTGACTCGCCACCTCCCATTACCTCCACCAAATGCTCACTGACTGTGAGTCACTCTGGGTATATAAATCCACATTGTGACCACCGTGAGCAATCCATCGGGCACATGTGCAGTATATAAGTAGCAAAAAAACATACAATACAAATAATTCAGGCCCATCGTGTGCACCCACACACCCCTTACTAGTCTGGACTTCAGGTGTGTCCCCAGCCTGGCTCCCAGCAGGTGTACGATCCCACCATGAGCGTCTCCTGATGGTATAACACTGCTGACACGGTCATAGACAGTGTGCTGAGGTCCTGGGCAATGGAGAGCAACAGCCCAAATTAAAGGGGTCATTCCGAGTTGATCGCTCGCTAGCAACTTTCTGCAGCGCTGCGATCAGGTTAAAACTCGGCAAAACTGCGCATGCATATGCGCCGCAAAGCGCAGGCGTGTCGTACGGGTACAAAGAGGATCGGTGCTGGGCGATGGATTTAATGAACAATCCATTCGCACAGCCAATCACAAGGTGATTGACAGAAAGAGGGCGTTCATGGGTGTCAACTGACCGTTTTCTGGGAGTGTTTGGAAAAACGCAGGCGTGTCCAAGCGTTTGCAGGGCGGGTGTCTGACGTAAATTCCGGGACCAAAAAGTCTGAAGTGATCGCAGCGTCTGAGTAAGTTCAGAGCTACTCAGAAACTGTAACAAACTTTTTTGTACCGCTCGGTTGCAAAAGCGTTCGCACACTCGCAAGGCGAAAATACACTCCCCCATAGGCGGCAACTATCTGATCGCAGCACAGCAAAAAGTTGCTAGCAAGCGATCAACTCGGAATGACCCCCCAAGTGGCTTCAGCTTGCTGTCTTGCCTTGTCTCGTTGCTACTGGTTACTGCTACAGAGCTTGGAGTATAAGGACGGGTTGGGACGAATTCCCTTTGCCCTGGACCGTCCAAGAATTCCCTTTGCCCGTACACACTATGCGATCTAATGAACAACGGAACAATACCTCGTTACATACTTCATTACACTGCACAGTGCCGCATACGTTATCGCCTGATTGGCCTGCAGTGCGGCCAACCTGATCTCGTATGCGACCCGCGGGAGCGTGCAATCCTGTGGACACACTGAATGATCTTCATTAATTGGTGTTCCAATATGACATATCATGAAGATATCGTTCTAGCGTGTACTCGACCAAGGACTACCTACAGTATATATATATATATATATATATGTGTCAGTAGAGGAATGGGAGCACTTGGGTTGTTTTTCCACCCAATATTCAATGGGGAAAAACAGCAGTCTCCCTAAGATATTTACTCCTAATTCGTGAGCATAAAACCACATTTAACATGTTCCATGTAAAAATTTATTACAACATAAAAGCAATGATACAAAACGGTATAGTATCTCTTCTTGCAGATAACACCATATAGTACAGAGGACCAGTTGAAATAACTTTGATAGATTCCTCCTTCTCCTTTGACAATTCGGAGATTTGATGTTTATGAACAAATAACCCGACGCGTTTCGTCTTACTCTAAGACTTCATCAGGGGTATGTCTCTAGTGCTTGATAAATTGACTGTTAGTGCATCAATGAAATGGCAATTACGTATTCTGGATACTTGAAAAAACCACACACCGGTGAGGTACACAGGTGAAAGTTAGATTAAGCCTTATGGTTAAGTGCTTGAATAACAAGTTCAAAAGCATAGGCCTGAACGCAAGTTCATATAGGTATGCGACCTTATGATTCAGGGATTTGGATAACAAGTTCAAATACACAGGTCTACCACAATTTCATATGCGTGTGTAACCAGTAGCTACAATAGCTTCAGGTCACAACCAGTGTTTACAACCTGAATCATAAGGTCGCATACCTATATGAACTTGCGTTCAGGCCTATGCGTTTGAACTTGTTATTCAAGCACTTAACCATAAGGCTTAATCTAACTTTCACCTGTGTACCTCACCGGTGTGTGGTTTTTTCAAGTATCCAGAATACGTAATTGCCATTTCATTGATGCACTAACAGTATTTATCAAGCACTAGAGACATACCCCTGATGAAGTCTTAGAGTAAGACGAAACGCGTCGGGTTATTTGTTCATAAACATCAAATCTCCGAATTGTCAAAGGAGAAGGAGGAATCTATCAAAGTTATTTCAACTGGTCCTCTGTACTATATGGTGTTATCTGCAAGAAGAGATACTATACCGTTTTGTATCATTGCTTTTATGTTGTAATACATTTTTACATGGAACATGTTAAATGTGGTTTTATGCTCACGAATTAGGAGTAAATATCTTAGGGAGACTGCTGTTTTTCCCCATTGAATATTGGGTGGAAAAACAACCCAAGTGCGCCCATTCCTCTACTGACACATATTTGTATCTTTTTAGTCCCTCCTAACAAGGGACTTAGTGGAATTTGGCAGCCCAAACCCAATCCTTTCTCACTTTCTGTTTAATAGCGCAAAAGGGAGAGTATCTGTTTTGTCTATATATATATATATATATATATATATATATATATATATATATATTGCAATACGTCCGGCACTCCTGGAATAATTTTACTTTGACCTGGTGCCCTCACAACATGAGGTAAGTGTATGCAGGCAGAGGTGCGGCACTCTGGGCTCAGAAAAAGATGAGACAAGCGACAACCACGTCTACAACGTTTCAATCTTGGTGGAAGATTTTCATCTGTGGCCCTCATTCTGAGTTGATCGCTCGCTAGCTACTTTTAGCAGCCATGCAAACGCATTGTCGCCGCCCACGGGGGAGGGTATTTTTGCTTTGCAAGTGTGCGAACGCCTTTGCAGTCGAGCAGTATAAAAACATTTTGTGCAAAACAAGACTAGCCCTGTAGTTACTTATCCTGTGTGATGAATCCAGCGACGGAGGTCCCGGAATTGACGTTAGACACCTGCCCCGCAAACTCCTGGACACGCCTGCGTTTTTCCAACCACTCCCAGAAAACGGTCATTGATACCCACAAACGTCCTCTTCCTGTCAATCTCCTTGCGATCGGCTGTGCAAGTGGAATTATCGTTAGAACCATTGCACAGCAACGATGCTCTTTGTACCTGTACAACGTGGTTGCGCATTGCGGAGCATACGCATGCGCTATTTTGCAGTTTTTTTAACCTGATCGCTGCGCTGTGAAAATCGGCAGCGAGCGATCAACTCGGACTGACCCCCTTTGTCATTTAAACTGCACTTTCCTTACCAAGACTCTGGGTCAGGTAGGCAAGTATGCTATAGGCTGCTCTTTACATTGAGATCAGAGTACAAATGCATTTACATTATGTGTTCACTGACAGATGGCTACATACACACATCTTGTTTTTATACATTTTCAATGGCATTCAGTACAACAGTCTAATATGTGTGTATACCTCTCAAATGGAAAAGTGGAGATATTTTAGGCTATGCCTCGTCTTCACAGCATTGTGTAATGTGCAATGCAGTTTTCTTATTGTGACACACGCATGACATCTAGTGGCTATTGGGTGTTATTGACTATATATTTATTACAATGTATAGGCAGATAATGTAGGGAAGTCCAATCGCACACCAGGGGTAATTGAGATGTGGATGGAGTGGCTGTCACTTCCTTGTGATAGCGCTGTATGTAAATGCTACAGGGGGCGTCTATTACAAGTAGATGCCTCCTGCTGCAGTAGTGATCGGAATCAAATCACTGCGACACCATCAGGCAGCGTGCGCCGTGCGGCACCCATTGGGTCACACAAGCCACCTGTCGCAGATATTCGTAAAGGCCAGGCCCCTTCCCTCCCTTTAAACGGCGGCGGCATGCCTCCGTTTTCACAAACAGAGGCCGTCACCACCCCCTCCCCGCCCCCAAATTACATCAGACTGTCAATCACTGACAGTCTGATGCTGTCTCTGCATTCTATGTTTCAGCAGTTGTACGCTGTCGGACGGAAATGAAGATAGAGCAATGGGCGTCCCTATGCTCAGGCTAGTTTCTGCCTATGTTGGCATATAGTCACGATTGCGAATGGCAAAACATAGCAATGGCAGCAGCGAGAACAACCACATCTGAAGTAGGCATCGGCTGCAATAAAACTAACTTTGCTTAAAGATGTAAAGTATGTAGAATTTACTACAGGAGAATAGGGGATCAGTAGGTAAAACCGGCAGGCAGGATTCCGACAGTCAGTATGCGGACAGCGGGATCCCGGTCACGGGTATGCCGGCAGCGGGGCGAGTGCTAGCAAGCTGCTGCAGGCATGGTGCCATGCTGCGCTCCCCACAGAAACGTATTCTCCCTCTATGGGTGTTGTGGACACCCATAGAGGTAGGAAAGCCTGTGGCGGCGGGATTCCGGCATTGGTATTTGGCCGCTAGTCAGGATTCCAGCGTCGGCATTGTGACGTCTGGGATCCTGACCAGTGGTATGGTGACCGCTTCCCGAGAATAGGAACCTCTCAGCAGTTGTGACATACTTCTCAGCATTGTTAAAAAGTCCCCATGAAGACAGATGTGTGCCCTGCACATCCCCCGCCGGCGCAACCTGCTCAGCAAAGTATGCAACGCAGGGAGGCGCCAGGCTGGAGAGGCGCTCTCCCCAGTGGCGCAAGCAGGTGGGGGTTCCGAGTACCTGGAACCCCCCCTGATGAGACAATTCTTTTATTTTTGAGACATTAACATATTTTCACATACATTCACATTTAAGGCAAGACCTTTTTAATGTTTGGATTCCTGACGACAGTTTTTTAATAAAGCCAAAACGTAGAGGCATTTAATATCACGTTTCCTTTATGACCATGAGTGCCAGTGTGTGTGTGTGTGTGTGTGTGTGTGTGTGTGTGTGTGTGTGTGTGTGTGTGTGTGTGTGTGTGTGTATTTTTTTATATGCACACACATACACATGGAAACCCTGCTTACTAAATCCTGGGTTTGCCCCTGCTCCCCCACTGTGCTACTCTGCTGTTGCTGCCACTTGACCTGTCAAACAGTACGACAGGCAGCGGCGTCAGCAGAGCCGTCCCTAAACAATTTGATGTCCTAGGCAAGATTTTGGCTGGTGCTCCCTAGCACGCTGCTAGTTTCACTTCTGACCCAGGACCCCTCTCCCAGCACAGATCACCCAGTAGCACAGATAACAGCAGCAGCCAGCAACACCCATCACCCCTCACCCATAGCAATCCTCATTTTGGTGCCCTGTGCCAGCAAGAGCATTGGTGCCCCCACCCCCAATATTTGAAATAGGGACAGAATGAACAAACTCTGCAAAGGCCCATGAGAGGAGGAGCTGCTGGGGCTGGGCATGCACAGCAGCCCTCCTCCAGAACCGGTGCCCATTTTTGTTACTGGTCGCAGCTGCCCCGCTGTCTCTAGTTCCTGCTCCAGCGATCTTGCTGCTGCCGTTTGAGCTGTATGAACTGCCGTCTAATCGAAGCGGAGCTGAGAGCTCCGATCACTGTATGCAGCCAGAGCTGTCAATGTAGTCTGCTCATCAGATGCCCCGCAAACCGCTGCTGACTAGTGTCAAGCTGAGCCGGCTCTAGGCTTGGAAGGCAGGTCCCTAGGCATTTGCCTGGTGTGCCAAATGCCTTAGGTCAGTTCTTGGATCCAGCAGCTTGAATCACGGCTCTTCCAGCATCTGCTACCTCCCTCCCTCCTCTCTTCTCCCCGCTGCGCCTGTATGATGGCAGTGGTGCTGGCAACGGGAAGCAGCTCTTCAGTCACCAGTCCACCCAGTGCTTATGTCCCATGTGTCACGATCCGGGTTACTGGATGCCATTATCTACCTTTTGTCACGCTCGGCGTAAGTTGGGGTTCCGACAACCGAGTTTTAGCTGAAGGGACAGCTACCTGTGAGGAGAGAAAACGAGGTGGCTGAATGTAATTCCTCCTCATGGGGTGGAAGCCTAAGTGTTAACGTTGGCCGGAGGGCGTAAAGAAAAGGAAGACTTCGTAGAAAGATAACTGTAGTTTTAATGAATAATCAGGCTGTACACGAATATTGGACCAATTGAAGAAACTGGAAGAATTAGAGTCTATGGTTAAATGACTTGAAGAGTGAAGCTGAAGAACTCCGGCAAAGAAGAACTGAAGACTGTGTTTTATGATTAAAAGACGAGGCTGAAGAACTAGGACTTTGAAGAAATGAAGACTGGTTTGTAATTGAAAGACGAGGCTGAAGAACTTGGACTTTGAAAAAATGAGGACTGTGGTTTGTGATTGAAAGACAAGGCTGAAGAACTTGGACTTTGAAGAAATTAGGACTGTGGTTTGTGATTGAAAGATGAGGCTGAAGAACTTGGACTTTGAAGAAATGAGGACTGTGGTTTGTGATTGAAAGGCGAGGCTGAAGAACTTGGACTTTGAAGAAATGAAGAAGTCTGCGAGAACCACCGTTAGCACCTGGAGCTCCTCTACGACCTTGGACCCCGAGGGCGCTTCCACGAGTGGCAACGGACTTAGGGGGTCATTCCGAGTTGTTCGCTAGTTATATTTTTCTCGCAACGGAGCGATTAGTCGCTAATGCGCATGCGCAATGTCCGCAGTGCGACTGCGCCAAGTAAATTTGCTATGCAGTTAGGTATTTTACTCACGGCATTACGAGGTTTTCTCTGACGTCCTAGTGGATGCTGGGAACTCCGTAAGGACCATGGGGAATAGACGGGCTCCGAAGGAGACTGGGCACTCTAAAAGAAAGATTAGGTACTATCTGGTGTGCACTGGCTCCTCCCTCTATGCCCCTCCTCCAGACCTCAGTTAGAATCTGTGCCCGGCCAGAGCTGGGTGCTCCTAGTGGGCTCTCCTGAGCTTGCTAGAAAAGAAAGTATTTGTTAGGTTTTTTATTTTCAGTGAGATCTGCTGGCAACAGACTCACTGCTACGTGGGACTGAGGGGAGAGAAGCAAACCTACCTGCGTGCAGCTAGCTTGTGCTTCTAGGCTACTGGACACCATTAGCTCCAGAGGGTTCGAACACAGGGCCTGACCTCGATCGTCCGTTCCCGGAGCCGCGCCGCCGTCCCCCTTGCAGAGCCAGAAGACAGAAGAAACGATGAAATCGGCGGCAGAAGACTCCTGTCTTCATTAAGGTAGCGCACAGCACTGCAGCTGTGCGCCATTGCTCCCACAGCACACCACACACTCCGGTCACTGTAGGGTGCAGGGCGCTGGGGAGGGGGGGGGGGGCGCCCTGGGCAGCAATTTCAATACCTTTTGGCAAAAGAATACACATAATACAGTCATATAACTGTATATGTGTAAAAACCCCCGCCATTACTTTACAGAAAACGCGGGACAGAAGCCCGCCGCTGAGGGGGCGGGGCCTTCTTCCTCAGCACACCAGCGCCATTTTCCCTTCACAGCTCAGCTGGAAGCACGCTCCCCAGGCTCTCCCCTGCAGTATCCAGGTACAAGACGGGTTAAAAAGAGAGGGGGGGCACATAAATTTAGGCGCAAATCGATACAGACAAGCAGCTATTGGGAAAATTAAAAACTTATTAGCAGTGTAAATCCCTGTGTTATATAGCGCTGTGGTGTGTGCTGGCATACTCTCTCTGTCTCCCCAAAGGTCTTAACCGACAGTGTCAACTCCTTACATAAAAGGTTTGATGACGCAGCAGCCTTGGGACAGCCGGGGTCTCAGCCCGCGCCTGCCCAGGCGACTCAGAAGCCGTCAGGGGCTCATAAACGCCCGCTAGCTCTGATGGTAGACACAGATGTCGACACGGAGTCTGACTCCAGTGTAGATGAGGATGAGACAAATGTACAGTCTACAAAAGCCATCCGATGCATGATTACTGCAATGAAAGATGTATTGCACATTTCTGATATTAACCCGGTTACCACCAAGAGGGGTATTATGTTTGGGGAGAAAAAGCAGCCAGTGACTTTTCCCCCATCTGATGAATTAAATGAGTTGTGTGAAGAAGCGTGGAGTTCCCCTGATAAGAAACTAGTAATTTCTAAGAGGTTACTGATGGCGTACCCTTTCCCGCCAACGGATAGGTTACGTTGGGAAACATCCCCTAGGGTGGACAAGGCGCTAACACGCTTATCTAAAAGGGTGGCCCTGCCGTCTCAGGATACGGCCGTCCTAAAGGATCCTGCGGATAGAAAGCAGGAAGCTATCCTGAAGTCTGTGTATACACACTCTGGTACTCTACTGAGACCTGCTATTGCTTCAGCCTGGATGTGTAGTGCTGCAGCAGCATGGACTGATACCCTGTCAGATAACATTGATTCCCTCGACAGGGATACTATTTTGCTAACCATAGAACACAGGGGCGTCAGAACGTTTTTAGGTTGGGGGGGGCAAGATATAATCTCATTTTGGCGCCCCTAAATTGCTGAATCGCTAAAGGCCAGATCCACATAAAATACATTGAGAAGGCCAGATCCACACTAAATTCCCACACCCAGAAAAGCATACAATTTTTTGGCTGCCTCATGTACAGATGTAACCACGCTCATCATCACGACATGGATGGCGTGGCTAGTATTCCCGCATCTATGGCATGCACGCCATAGACTTCAATGGTGCAATCACCAGCTGTGACTAGTGGCAGCACAGCGTACGCTGCAGCTTGCCGCGATGCATATGCCCATGCATATGTATCGTGGCAACATCTGTAATTAGAGACCAGAATGTCTGATTGTATGATGTCACTTCAGCTCTCCCATGTCCCTCTAGTTTCCCACCATGTGCCCCATGTAGCAGGGAGAGTAGATCAAACATTAGCAGTGACCAGTGCAGTGCTGGTGCCGAGGTGACCGATAGTAGTGGCCGTGGGAGTTACAGGGAGGACGAGGGCAGGGATGCTGAGGGGGAGTAACAGGGAGGGTGAGGGCAGGGATGTTGAGGTGGAGTTACAGGGAGGGTGAGGGCAGGGATGCTGAGGGGGACTTACAGGGAGGGTGAGGGCAGGGATGCTGACAGGGAGCTAGATGGAGTGTGAGGAGCACTGAGGGGGGAATTACAGGGAGGGTGAGGGAAGGGGCACTGGGGGGGGGGGGGGGGGGGGAGTTACAGGTAGGGTGAGGCCAGGAACGCTGACAGGGGAGTTAGAGGGAGGGAAAAATTGGTGGTTGCTCCCAGCGCACTACCCAACAGGAATAAAATATAGTACTCAGTTTTGGTAAATTCAAAGAGGTTTATTACTTGACAAATATTACTTAAAAACAGCTGTGATGATATAGCATGTGCCCGTTCTACTGGAATGGCCATGGGGGGCTATGGAAGTGATATATGAATGGGTGGTTCCTATATAAGTATATAGGGAATAGGAATTATAGTGTACAATCCTAGTACCGGTACACTTGACAAACAAACATATATTGTCAGAGACAAAGACAGAACACAAATATATACAAACAACCTACGTGAATGGCAGTGTGAAGCGCTATGCTGCGTCTTACTCTCATCTGCCGTAGTAATAGGTAAAGCTTTACTGAACCGCTTAGGTGATGTCCCTAGATTACCCAATGTGTGGGATTAGCCCATGTATAAACTGCGTCCTTAATTAGGCAAAAGTCCCGTGTGGCAATTGGTATGATGTGTGGGTATATTACTCGTATAGCTGCTCCGTATACAGTGAGGTGGGGATGAATTCCTTACCTCCTCCGTGGTGCGTGGTGCGTTCCGAATGCCCGGATGTCCCTTGATGGTGATCGTCCTTCTCTGGGGGAAATGGTGATGTCTGCCGGCAGACTTCCTCACAGCGCGCCGTGAACGTCTAGCGGAACGTCTGATCTGATCGCACGCTGCAACTTTTTGCTGCCCGTGCGATCAAGTAGACACCGCCTATGAGGGAGTGGATTTTTGCATACAAGGCTGCGATCGCTTGAGCAGCCCTGCTATGCAAGAAAAGTTTTGTGCAGAACTAAACTAGGGTAAGACTTACTTACCCTGTGCGATCACTTCAGCGTTGCAGGTTCCGGAATTGACGTCAGACATCCGCCTTCCAAACGCCTCGACACACCTGCGTTCAGATCTCCACGTCCCGAAAACGGTGAGTTGATGGATCCGCCTTCCTCCTGTCAATCTTCTTGTGGTCACCGCTGCAACAGCTTTCTTTGTTGGAGGCGTCGCTGCGCAGTTCCGACCCGATCGCACGGCTGCGAAGAAGCTCAGCGTGCGATTGGGACGGAATGACCCCCATCGTCTGTAAGTTCATAGGATATTGCTAATATAAAGAGATCCTTAAATGTCCATAAAATGAGTTTCGCAATTCATAAGGTGAATTCCCGTTTCCACAAGTTTCCACAACAGGAAAAGAAAGACCAGCAGTGCAGATAACTAAAAGGTAATTGGACAAATTTAATGTACATAGCACTCACATTTCATCTATTATACACAAGCATGTAAAAAACACCCGACTGGCGATGGTTCATCTCAGAACCCAACTGGACCTAATGGTAATCGGTAGGAAAAGAAAGTGCCCGGACACTCCAGCAACCCAAACGTGGTATCCAAGCTCAGGGTAGTATAACTCAGTTAGTCAGTGTTAGAAGCCACTCACAAAAAAGTTTTAACCAAGGTTAAAATCAGGCGCAAATTGGGATAATGTGCTAATTTAGCTGCTGCTATAAGAACAGGATTAGTCAGTCCTGTAAATATGGGAACAAAAAAAGAAGTAGAGGATAGCAGCGCTTCAATGAAGAATTTGATACAAATATGTATGGGAAATTTTCTAACAGAGCTAACGAAGATTGAGGGTAAAAAAAGCTACTCACGCTTAATGCGTTTCAAACCTTGCGGTTCTTCCTCAGAAGCGTCTGGTGGCTAGTGACATTGATCGAGGTTTTATACCTTTTCTAATGAGGAGCAGGTGCTCACGCTTAAAACATTATAAAGTGTTAAGCAATGCAGAATGTCCGATCGCCTCTGGTGTCTGAATGCGCTTTGCGTTCCAGCATGCGTTCCACCTATGTGCGTATAACCGGAAGTCAAGTCTTTACATTGGTATGATAAGGAACCTGGAAAGACTTAACTTCCGGTTATGCGCACATAGGTGGAACGCACGCTGGAACACAAAGCACATTCAGACACTGGAGCCAATTACCTTGAGATATCTGCAATGCTGGTCTTTCTTTCTCTTTTATGAGAATCACTATATGTTGTGGAAATGTGAATTCACCTTATGAATTGCAGAACATAAGAGATTGAAGGATCTCTCTATGGGGGTCATTCCGAGTTGATCGCTCGCTAGCTGTTTTTAGCAGCCGTGCAAACGCATACTCGCTGCCCACGGGGAAGTGTATTTTCGCTATGCAAGTGTGCGATCGCATGTGCAGCCGAGCGCAGCAAAAACATTTTATGCAGTTTCTGAGTAGGTCTGAACTTACTCAGCTGCTGCGATCACTTCAACCTGTCTGGTGCCGGAATTGACGTCAGACACCCGCCCGGCAAACGCCTGTACACGGCTGCTTTTAACAACCACTCCCAGAAAACAGTCATTTGCCACCCACAAACGCCCTCTTCCTGTCAATCTCCTTGCAATCGGCTGTGCGAATGGATTCTTCGTTAAATCCATCGCTCAGCAACGATCCGCTTTGTACCCGTACAAAGCACCTATTCATTGCGGTGCATACGCATGTGCAGTAGTGACCTGAACACTGCGCTGCGATCAGGTCGGAATGACCCCCTATATTGGCAACATCCTATGAACTTACAGACAATATGAGGAAATTACAACATATTTACAAGGGTGATTACATGTTTTTTCTATGCATTTTAATAAGTGAGAACGTGTGGTAAGAGATGATTGCGCTATTTTCTATTACTCCTTTTTTTCTATTGGTTAATTGTTGTTGGAACCAAGGTGAAGGTTCCGTGGAATAGAAATATGCTGCATTAGATTTCTGTTACATATGCGCAGTGACCCAGTTTCTTTTGTTCATTAGCAATCCGTAATATGACCCCCCTCCCTCCCCAGCACGCATTAATATGATACTAACCCCCTCCCCAGCACACATTAATATAACACTACCCCCCCTCCCCAGCACACATTAATATGACACTACCCCTTCCCCAACACGCATTAATATGACACTACCCCCTCCCAAACACAAATTTATATGACACTACCCCCCCTCCCTTGCACACATTAATATGACACTACCCCCCCTCCCTAGCATGCATTAATATCACACTACCCCGCTTCCCAGCACACATTATTATGACACCCCCCTCCCCTCCCCAGCACACATTATTATGACACCCCCTCCTCAGCACACATTATTATGATACCCCCCCCTTCCCAGCACACATCAATATGACACCTCCTTTCCCAGCATGCATTAATATGACACTACCCCCCAGCACGCATTATTAAAACACCCCCCCACTCCCCAGCACACATTATTATGACACCCCCCCTCCCCAGCACACATTATTATGACACCCCCTTTCCCCAGCACACATTATTATGACACCCCCCTCCCCAGCACACATTATTATGACACCCCTTTCCCCAGCATACATTATTATGACACCCCCTTTCCCCAGCACACATTATTATGACACCCCCTTTCCCCAGCACACATTATTATGACACCCCCCTCCCCAGCACACATTATGACACCCTCCTTCCCAGCACACATTATTATGACACCCCCCTTTCCCCAGCACACATTATTATGACACCCCCCTCCCCAGCACACATTATTATGACACCCCCTTTCCCCAGCACACATTATTATGACACCCCCTTTCCCCAGCACACATTATTATGACCCCCCTCCCCAGCACACATTATTATGACACCCCCTTTCCCCAGCACACATTATTATGACACCCCCCTCCCCAGCACACATTATTATGACACCCCTTTCCCCAGCATACATTATTATGACACCCCCTTTCCCCAGCACACATTATTATGACACCCCCCTCCCCAGCACACATTATTATGACACCCCCTTTCCCCAGCACACATTATTATGACACCCCCTTTCCCCAGCACACATTATTATGACACCCCCTTTCCCCAGCACACATTATTATGACACCCCCCTCCCCAGCACACATTATTATGACACCCCCCTCCCCAGCACACATTATTATGACACCCCCCTCCCCAGCACACATTATTATGACACCACCTTCCCCAGCACACATTATTATGACCACATCTTTCCCCAGCACACATTATTATGACCCCCCTCCCCAGCACACATTATTATGACACCCCCTTTCCCCAGCACACATTATTATGACACCCCCCTCCCCAGCACACATTATTATGACACCCCCCTCCCCAGCACACATTATTATGACACCCCCTTTCCCCAGCACACATTATTATGACCCCCCTCCCCAGCACACATTATTATGACCCCCCCTCCCCTCAGCACACAATATGACACCCCTCCCCCAGCACACATTATAACACCCCTCCCCCCAGCACACATTATTATGACACCCACCCTCCCCCCAACACACATTAATGTGATAGTTTCTCTCCTCCCCCCTCTCCCCTTAATTATATGAGGCAGCACTACAGTACCTGAGCCTCTGCAGAGTCTTCCTCCCTCTGTGTGGCTGGCTGCTCCTCTTCCTGTTGCTGCTGGCTCCTCCAGTCAGTGCACAGTCAGGTGTACATCACATGACTTCCTGTCTGTGCATTGCTGTCCCATACGTGAAGGAGGGGTGAGTGATGCTGAAGATGCAGTGTCTTCAGTGGGGAGGGAGGACTGGAGGGGCGACACTGCTGCCTGTTTTGACTAGTGCAGCGGGGAGGAGCGTGGGGGGAGACCATAGTGTGAAGAGCTTCTGCTCATGCTGCCTGTGAGTGTGACAGGCGGAGCTCCGGCAGCAACACTGCACAGTGCATATCAGCAAGGTAGCAGAGCAGGGAGAGGGCCTCCCTGCTTTGCAGACCTTGCGGGGCGGGTAGCGCTGGGACTGATTAGACGTTCACTGCACGGAGCGGAGGATGTAATGTGCGGTCTTTCACCTGACCGCACATCGCTCCTCCGCTCCTCCTGTAAATGATCGGCGCCTCTCTATGTTTGGGGGGGGGCGAGCTGCCCCCTTGCCCCCCCAGTTCCGACGCCTCTGATAGAACATATAAAAGACGTCGTCTTATATATGCGGGATGCACAGAGGGACATTTGCTTGCTGGCATCTAGAATTAATGCAATGTCCATTTCTGCCAGGAGAGTATTATGGACTCGGCAGTGGACAGGTGATGCTGATTCTAAAAAACACATGGAGGTTTTGCCTTATAAGGGTGAGGAATTGTTTGGGGACAGTCTCTCGGACCTCGTATCCACAGCAACTGCTGGGAAGTCGACTTTTTTACCTCAGGTTCCCTCACAGCCTAAGAAAGCACAGTATTATCAAATGCAGTCCTTTCGGCCTCAGAAAAGCAAGCGGGTCAGAGGAGCATCCTTTCTGGCCAGAGGAAAGGGTAGAGGAAAGAAACTGCACCAGGCAGCCAGTTCCCAGGAACAAAAATCCTCCCCTGCTTCCACTAAGTCCACCGCATAACGTTGGGGCTCCACAGGCGGAGCCAGGTGCGGTGGGGGCGCGTCTCCGAAACT
This sequence comes from Pseudophryne corroboree, assembly GCF_028390025.1. Taxonomy (NCBI): domain Eukaryota; kingdom Metazoa; phylum Chordata; class Amphibia; order Anura; family Myobatrachidae; genus Pseudophryne; species Pseudophryne corroboree. The sequence continues at coordinate 290,265,762 of NC_086453.1, read as the reverse complement.
TCAGCAACCAGTGGGTTCGCTCACAAGTGGATCTCTGGGCTGTACAAATTGTATCTCAGGGATACAAGCTGGAGTTCGAGGCGACTCCCCCTCGCCGTTACCTCAAATCAGCCTTGCCAGCTGCTCCCAGGGAAAGGGAGGTAGTACTGGCAGCAATTCACAAGCTGTACCTCCAGCAGGTGATAATCAAGGTCCCCCTCCTTCAACAGGGCAGGGGTTACTATTCCACAATGTTTGTGGTACCGAAACCGGACGGTTCGGTGAGACCCATCCTGAATTTAAAATCCTTGAACACTTATATAAAGAAGTTCAAGTTCAAAATGGAATCGCTCAGGGCGGTTATTGCAAGCCTGGAAGAGGGGGATTTTATGGTGTCGCTGGACATCAAGGATGCTTACTTGCATGTCCCCATTTACCCACCTCACCAGGAATACCTCAGGTTTGTGGTACAAGACTGTCATCACCAATTCCAGACGTTGCCGTTTGGTCTCTCCACGGCACCGAGAATATTTATCAAGGTAATGGCCGAAATGATGATACTCCTTCGGAAGAAGGGAGTTATAATTATCCCGTACTTGGACGATCTCCTCATAAAGGCGAGGTCCAGAGAGCAGTTGTTGGTCAGCGTAGCACTCTCTCAGGAAGTGTTGCAATAGCACGGCTGGATTCTGAATATCCCAAAGTCGCAGCTGATTCCTGCGACGCGTCTGCTTTTCCTGGGCATGATTCTGGACACAGAACAGAAGAAGGTGTTTCTCCCGGTGGAGAAGGCCCAGGAATTGTCATCTCTGGTCAGGGACCTCCTGAAACCAAAACAGGTATCGGTGCATCACTGCACGCGAGTCCTGGGAAAGACGGTGGCTGCTTATGAAGCAATTCCCTTCAGCAGGTTCCATGCAAGGATCTTTCAGTGGGATCTGTTAGACAAATGGTCCGGATCGCATCTTCAGATGCATCGGTTGATCACCCTGTCCCCAAGGGCCAGGGTGTCTCTGCTGTGGTGGCTGCAGAGTGCTCATCTTCTCGAGGGCCGCAGGTTCGGCATACAGGACTGGGTCCTGGTGACCACGGATGCAAGCCTCCGAGGATGGGGGGCAGTCACTCAGGGAAGAAACTTCCAAGGACTGTGGTCAAGTCTGGAGACTTCACTACACATAAATATGCTGGAACTAAGGGACATTTACAACGCCCCGAGTCAAGCAGAGCCCCTGCTTCAAAACCAACCTGTACTGATTCAGTCAGACAACATCAGGGCGGTCGCCCATGTAAACCGCCAGGGCGGCACGAGAAGCAGGATGGCAATGGCAGAAGCCACAAGGATTCTTCGATGGGCGGAGAATCACGTGCTAGCACTGTCAGCAGTGTTCATTCCGGGAGTGGACAACTGGGAAGCAGACTTCCTCAGCAGGCACGACCTCCACCCGGGAGAGTGCGGACTTCATCAAGAAGTCTTCACACAGATTGTAAATCGCTGGGAACTGCCACAGGTGGACATGATGGCGTCCCGTCTCAACAAAAAGCTAAAAAAATATTGCGCCAGGTCAAGGGACCCTCAGGCGATAGCTGTGGACGCACTAGTGACACCGTGGGTGTACCAGTCGGTTTATGTGTTCCTTCCTCTTCCTCTCATACCCAAGGTACTGAGGATAGTAAGAAAGAGAGGAGTAAGAACTATACTCATCGTTCCGGATTGGCCAAGAAGAACTTGGTACCCAGAACTACAAGAAATGATCTCAGAGGACCCATGGCCTCTGCCTCTCAGACAGGACCTGTTACAACAGGGGCCCTGTCTGTTCCAAGACTTACCGCGGCTGTGTTTGACGGCATGGCGGTTGAACGCCGGATCCTAGCGGAAAAGGGCATTCCGGATGAAGTTATTCCTACGCTGATAAAGGCTAGGAAAGACGTGACAGCAAAACATTATCACCGAATATGGTGAAAATATGTTGCTTGGTGTGAGGCCAGGAAGGCCCCTACAGAGGAATTCCAGCTGGGTCGATTCCTGCACTTCCTACAGTCAGGAGTGTCTATGGGCCTAAAATTAGGATCCATAAAGGTCCAGATTTCGGCCCTATCTATTTTCTTTCAAAAAGAACTGGCTTCACTGCCTGAAGTTCAGACGTTTGTTAAGTGAATGCTGCATATTCAGCCCCCTTTTGTGCCTCCAGTGGCACCTTGGGATCTTAACGTTGTGTTGGATTTCCTGAAATCACACTGGTTTGAGCCACTTAAGACCGTGGAGCTAAAGTATCTCACGTGGAAGGTGGTCATGCTGTTGGCCTTAGCTTCGGCTAGGCGTGTGTCAGAATTAGCGGCTTTGTCTTGTAAAAGCCCATATCTGATTTTCCATATGGACAGGGCAGAATTGAGGACTCGTACCCAATTTATCCCAAAGGTGGTATCAGCGTTTCATTTGAACCAACCTATTGTGGTGCCTGCGGCTACTCGGGACTTGGAGGATTCCAAGTTGCTGGACGTAGTCCGGGCTTTGAAAATTTATGTTTCCAGGACGGCTGGAGTCAGAAAAACTGACTCGCTATTTATCCTGCATGCACCCAACAAGCTGGGTGCTCCTGCTTCTAAGCAAACTATTGCTCGCTGGATCTGTAGCACGATTCAGCAGGCTCATTTTGCGGCTGGATTGCCACATCCAAAATCGGTGAAGGCCCATTCCACAAGGAAAGTGGGCTCTTCTTGGGCGGCTGCCCGAGGGGTCTCGGCATTACAGCTTTGCCGAGCTGCTACTTGGTCGGGTTCAAACACATTTGCAAAATTCTACAAGTTTGATACCCTGGCTGAGGAGGACCTTGAGTTTGCCCATTCGGTGCTGCAGAGTCATCCGCACTCTCCCGCCCGTTTGGGAGCTTTGGTATAATACCCATGGTCCTTACGGAGTTCCCAGCATCCACTAGGACGTCAGAGAAAATAAGAATTTACTCACCGGTAATTCTATTTCTCGTAGTCCTTAGTGGATGCTGGGCGCCCGTCCCAAGTGCGGACTCTCTGCAATACATGTATATAGTTATTGCTTCACTAAAGGGTTATTGTTATGAGCCATCCGTAAACGGAGGCTCAGTTGTTGTTCATACTGTTAACTGGGTATGGTTATCACAAGTTGTACAGTGTGATTGGTGTGGCTGGTATAAGTCTTACCCTGGATTCCAAATCCTTTCCTTGTTGTGTCAGCTCTTCCGGGCACAGTTTCCCTAACTGAGGTCTGGAGGAGGGGCATAGAGGGAGGAGCCAGTGCACACCAGATAGTAACTAATCTTTCTTTTAGAGTGCCCAGTCTCCTGCGGAGCCCGTCTATTCCCCATGGACCTTACGGAGTTCCCAGCATCCACTACGGACTACGATAAATAGAATTACCGGTGAGTAAATTCTTATTTTTTCTTCGTTCTGGTGATCGTAATGTGATTGACAGGAAGTGGGTGTTTCTGGGCGGAAACTGGACGTTTTATGGGTGTGTGCGAAAAAACGCTACCGTTTCTGGGAAAAACGCGGGAGTGGCTGGAGAAACGGAGGACTGTCTGGCCGAACGCTGGGAGTGTTTGTGACGTCAAACCAGGAACGAAACTGACTGAACTGATCGCAGTTGCCGAGTAAGTGTGGAGCTACTCAGAAACTGCTAAGAAGTGTCTATTCGCAATTTTGCTAATCTTTCGTTCGCAATTTTGATAAGCTAAGATTCACTCCCAGTAGGCGGCGGCTTAGCGTGTGCAAAGCTGCTAAAAGCAGCTTGTGAGCGAACAACTCGGAATGAGGGCCTTAAACAGCAGGACTGCAGCAGCGTTTAGGTAACCGATGGATGAGAGCAACCAGGACCAGGGAACCAGAAGTAACCTGGGAGCACAGAGCTGGAGAACCTTTCACAAGGAGGTAACATGAAGCATTGGCACTCTCCCTCTGAGCCAGACCCCTTTTGTAAGGGGAGAACATGCAGGATTGGCTGGACACAGATTGGGAACTTCATTGGTAGTACTCTGGTCTCCAACATGGCTGCCCCCAGCACAGGAGACATACTTAGCTGTTAGCACACAGCTTTAGCCAGCTTCCGTCTCTGACACACTATACTGTGTCACCACTAGAGGACCTTACCGCAGCGATCCCCGCCATAGCGCCCGGCTCTCCAGACCCTGGGCCCCCGGCCCTTGGCAGCCGCACATCAGTCCAGAAGAAGGACCCGCCACCAGCAGCTCCCTGCCGCCGCAGCTGTGCCAACCACCGGGATGGTAACCCGCGGGAGCACCTGCTGGAGGTAAGGCTCCGGATCCTGACACCTTTCAGTTGTCTCCTGAGGCTGGCTCAGCGTTCCAGGCCTGAGTCTCAGTCATGCTTCTGACATCCTCACTTCAAATCTCCTCTCTGCCAGTCCGCAGCCGCTGTCACAATGAACTTGTGTAGTTAGAATGGCGTTTCTAGCCTCCTCGGCCTCCGCCGCCATTGCTGCACTTCCAGTGCTCAGATGGGTCTGCATGGCGTCTCTTGTCCGCTGTGGCCTCTGCCGCCATCCTCATAATTCAAATGCGCAAACAAGTCTGCATGGCGTCTCTTGCCCGCTGCGGCCTCTGCCGCCAGCTCTGTGAATCAAGGGCGCAAGATCACGTCCGCTGTCCTCCGCGGCCTCCGCCGCCATTGCTGCAAAACCTCACATGGTGTAGCAAGCTAGATTTCCCTCCAAATGCTAGTATGGGCGCAGCCATGTTAGTTCTAGTCACATGACACTCTCCACCACTCCACAGCATCGCTGTACTCTGCTGATTGGCCATCCAATCCCTGCACTGCTGCAGGTATAAAGGTCCTGATCCTGAACCAGGAAGTTGTCAGGGCTTTGGTTGTCAACCCAGTGTTACCAGTCTCCTTGCTTGTGGTTGTTTGCTATTACAGGTATTCCAGCTCCTGCTTCCAACTCCACTAGAGACCCGCACCAGTTTAACATCAAGCGGTGCAGCCGGACTCCGCAGTGTCCTCACGTTGCCCTCTGCAATTGGCAGTGCCGAAACACCGGCTTCCAGCAGCACGCTTCCAGCGGTGTTCTGTCTCCTGATCTCATCGGTGCTCCGCCATCGAGTACCTACAAACATCGGTGCTCCGCCATCGAATACCAACCATCATCGGTGCTCCGCCATCGAATACCAGCAATCATCGGTGCTCCGTCACCATCTTCTTATTTCATTGATCTCAAGCATCTCCTGTGTTCCTAGCTATTCTCTAGCTACATTGGATCATCAAGCACTCCATTCATATCATCACTTCAGTCCGGTTCCATCCGGTCTACTCAGCAACTAACTCATCTCTCAGTCAATACTACCAGCTTCCAGAGGACCACCTGCTGGTCAGTTCCTGTACTCATTCCACCATTCAACATCAAGGTGTTGGTTAAGGACATTCCATCCCCTAAGTCTGCCTTGACCGATACCGATTATTACCACACCCAGTACCATCTGCATTTCTGCTATTACTACAGGAACTGTGTATTGCATACTCTTTATTATTTCTGCCATTGCTGTTGATGTACCACCTGAACAGTGCATGAATAAAACTTTTAACTATACTTCTGTTGTCGTGGTCACGCCTTCGGGCTGGAATACTGCATGTCTAAGAGTCCCATACTACCGCCCAGGTTTAATTATACCTCAGCCCCTACAACTGAGGCTTCTTCCCGTCAGCTCCAGCCCTCAGTTGTGACACCGTGTAAGTACTACACTCTTGTGGCTGTTATATGTAAGGTGCACTACTACTGTGGGCATTATGTGTGGCACTACTGTGGATGTTAGTTTAAGGGGCACTACTACTGTGGGTGTTATGTGTAAGGGACACTACTACTTTGTGCGGTATGTATAAGGGGCACTACTACTGTGGGCGGTATGCGTAAGGTGCACTAATACTGCGGACATTATGTGTAAGGGGCACTACTACCGTGAGGATTATGTGTAGCACTATTACTGTGGGCATTAGGTGTAAGGGGCACCACTATTTTGGGCATTATGTGTGGGACTACTACTGTGGGCGTTATGTATAATGGACACTACTGTGGGCATTGGGGGTCATTCCGAGTTGATCGTAGCTGTGCCCAGCACAGGGCTAGTCCGCCCCGCATGTCAGTGCAGCCCCCCCCCTGCAGAAATGCAAAAGCATCGCACATTGGCAATGCTTTTGCATTTGAGTAACTCCCAGCCAGCGCAGCTCCTGGGGCTGGCCGGGAGAACCTCTTCGCTGCCCAGGTCGCAGCGGCTGCGTGTGACGTCACGCAGCCGCCACGGCCTGCCCCCCAACGGTCCGGCCACGCCTGCGTTGGCCGGACTGCACCCCATGAAAGGGCGGCTTAGCGCCGCCGTCCAGCCCCCTCCCGCCCAGTGACCGCCTCTGCCTGTCAATCAGGCAGAGGCGATCGCTAGGCAACGATGACCTTCGGCCGTCTGGCATGCGCCGGTGCACTGCGGCACCAGCGCATGCGCAGTTCCGACCCGATCGCTGCGCTGCGATAAACTGCAGCGAGCGATCGGGTCGGAATGACCCCCATTGTGTATAAGGGACAATACTGTGTAGTGTAACATGCAGAAGGGGTACTACTGTATCATAACATGAATAAGGGACACTACTATGTGGTGTGATATGAGGCAGGGACACTATGGGTGATGTAATGTGAATAAGATTGTGCTACTGTGTGGCATAATTTGAACTGGGGGGGGGGGGTACTATTGTGTGGCCATGCCCATTCCTTGTGAGCTGCCCCTTTATTACGTATGGGAGGGAGGCGCCAAACACCCTAGCACCAGCTCTGCTCCCACTCCCACCTGTAGCAACTTGTCCCTATAAATTCTAAGATTGTCCTAGAGGTAATAGCAAAAAGAGATTATGCTAATTTGGGAGCCATGCCAAGTTCCTGGGGTTGTGCACAATACTTCTAAAGTGCTAGACCACCCCCACCCCAATTTTCTTTTCTCAAGTCGTTTTGAAGCACCATTAGCAAGTGTGAATGATAGCAGCACACCATGGTAAGTAAAGCTATGCCTCCTAACGTCCTGTGAGTCAGGACATATGTGCTGCTTGGTGAGACAGTGGTTTTATTGGCTGAGATAGTGGATTAGTCCGCTTAACATTGGAATGTCAAGTAAATTGAGATTTATGCATTTCCTGTAAACTATTTTTCTGCCCTCCTTAGTCTCCTGCAAGACTGAAATCCACAGTAGAAAAGGGACAGACTGGCTCTGAACAAGAGTAAAGCTCATTCATACGAATTCACAGCAAGACCTCATTAACAAATGGCAAGTCTTATTGTGGCTGCAAGACTGGCGACTGGAAAAAAAACAGTGAAACATGACACAGTGGTACAGTACATGGCAGAGGTGTCACTGATTACAGTGACACCCAGTGTGGGAGGGCACAAAAAGGGGCGTGGCCCCGATGGAAAGGGACATGGTCCCGTGGGTAGGGGTCGTGGCCCGGACCCCCATTTTGTCACTCCGCGGATGCCGGAGATGCGGATTGCCCCCGGGTATGCCCCAGGAGGCCAGTGCAAGTGCAGTGCTGGCTCCTGCACAGTGACAGGAGCAGGGTGCTGCACGTAATGTCACTGTGCTGCACCCTGCTCCTGTCACTGAAGAGTCATCACTTTGGAGTCCCCCCATGGCGGGTAACATCCGAGTGCACACTGCACCCCCGCACCCCCGTTGTGATGCCACTGGCACATAGTAGGGGTTCTGTCCCAGCATTTTAAAGCTGTGAGCTTTCAACCAGTTAGTATATCTAAAGTCCAAGTCTAATGTGACACCAACTGCCATGTTTATAATTCTAAGTTATAGAGTAAGACCTTGTATAAAAATGGGGTCCCTTGAAAGGGGCTGCAAGCTTAAATGTATTATTTATTATTATTATTTTTTTAACAGTTATTTATATAGCGCGCACATATTCTGTAACCCTTTACTTAGAATATTTGACCATTCACATCAGTCCCTGCCCCAGTGGAGTTTACAATCTACTGTATATTCCTACCACATGTACATGCGCAAACACAGGGTTAATTTTGTTGGGAGCCAGTTAATCTACCAGTATATTTTGGATAGTGGGAGGAAACCCACGCAAGCACGGGGAGAATATACAAACTCCACACAGCCAGGGCCATGATGAGAATCGAACCCATGACTATAGTGCAATGAGGCAGTAATGCTAACCATTACACCGTCCATGATTAATACATGAGCTAAAGAGTGCAGAGCCTCTGTGATATGTATACTATATATATTTTATTGCAAAAATATGAATGTCTGCATCTTTGTTGACAGTTTATGCGGGCCACAGGGCAACTAGCATGTGTGGGCCTATATCAATGAGATTGTCAAAATATAATCCTGGCAATGTTATTTTTTTTTAAACAATGGTTTTTATTATTTGATCACAAACAAACAAGGCCAGATACAACAGCACATGTGAAGTCCAACATGAATAGGAGTTGACTGAATTGAATTTCAAGCAGAAATACAACGATACAATGACAGTACAACAGTGTATACAATGTCCTAATCATGTACTGCCAAATCCGGTGATAAACAAATATAGAACTAACATACCAACAGATAGAGAAAGAAATAAAGTAAGACAAGAAGAGAGACAACACAGTGACACACACAGGGGATCATATAGAAACGGGTCATGTTCCACTAATGGGAATGTTCCCAATACAACTAATACAGTATAGATATAAAATACAAATGATATATCTGATATATAGCAATAATACTCAGGCAGCATCAGATTGTGGAGAATGTAATTGTGACAATTCTATAGAGCCAGTATTAACCATAGGCAGCCCCCTCCGCTCCCGAAATTCTTTCCATTTCAACCAAGAGTTCAGTATTGACGGTGGTGAGGTAGAATAAATACCTCCAGCCGTTTCAAATAGAAAATGTTTATGTGTGCTGTTAATAATGGCTTGGATAGTGGGTACATTTGGTGTTTTCCAAAGCTGTCCAATTGCAGCCTTGGTGGATATGAGGATATGGCCAGCAATGTATCTATCACAACGTAATAGGTCAGGTGATGTGTAATGAAATAAAGCAAACCTAGGATTCATCGGGACCTCCACCCACAACACCTCCCGGAGAAGAGAGAATACTTCGGTCCACAGCGACCTCAAAGCGGGGCATTCCCAAAAGACGTGTAAAATATTACCCACGTGACCACAATTCCTCCAGCAAAGCCGGGAAACCGAGGGCCAAATGGTATGGAGCCGCTGTGGAGTAAAGTACGCCCTTTGGCACAATTTAAAGTACATCTCAGAATGCTGAAGGCATCTCGAGATCCCAAAGCACCTCGAGGAAATGAAGTCCCACTCCTCCTCCCGCATGTCAATGGAGAGATCCCTCTCCGACTTCAGCTGCGAGGGAATCTTACCCTGTTTAGAGAGGAGAATTATATACTGATACCATTTAGATATCCCACCGCCATGGTCCGGGGAGGACAGTCTGAGGCGTAGGGAGGCCGGAAGGGGGACGGGGGCCACCCCATCCCTCCCACATGACTGTAGCCAATGTCGGATCTGCAGGTATTTGAAGAAGTCTTGCCTCAGAATACCCGAGTGACTTAATAACCTAGAGAAGCGCACCAAACCCCCCTCTGAGCATAGGTCCCCCAAATGCACAATCCCAGCCTCGATCCATGTGTCCAACCCAAGGTTGGGTATGAGACTAGCAATAGTCCTAGTTTGTAAATCAGCCGAAGGCAACAAGATTTTCGGATCAGATGCAGCAACCGCATGCCAAAGCTTCAGAGTGCATCTAACCGACTCCCCCGGGCCCAGCCGTTTTGGGACACAATGGGCGGGCATCAGAAACATATCTCTCAAGTCGATCGAGCCTAGAAAAGACCGTTCTATGAGGACCCATGGCTTGGGGTTGTGCATGTCGAACCAATCCCGAGCCTGACTGAGAAGGCAAGCGGAGTGGTACGCCTCCAGGTTCGGGTAGGCTACACCCCCGACCGTCTTAGGCAACATCAGGACCTGTCTAGCTATGCGGGGCCTAGACCCCTTCCATATATACTGGGAGATGATCATGTTAGCTCTCACAAGGAGAGGTTTGGGGAAGCTACGAGGGATAGCCCGGAACAAATATAAAAGTTTAGGGAGTAATATCATCTTGGTCGCGGAAATGCGTCCTAACCATGATATTTCATGAAGGGACCATTCTTTTATTAATTTTTCGAAAGCGCTAAAGAGGGGCAAATAGTTACAATCATACAGGTCTCTGTCTAGGGAGAGGTGAATTCCTAAGTACTTAATGGATCTGACCTGCCAGGCATATCGGTATCGGTCCTTAAGTAGGGTCACAGTACGTGGCGATATGTGAAGCGGTAGGGCTTCGGTTTTGGATGTGTTTAACTTGTAATATGAAATTCTGGAATCCAAGAACCTCCCAACAAACCCAAATTTATCTAGAACAGCTCTCAGATATCCCCAGTGGAGTCTATCAAATGCCTTTTCGGCATCGAGTGAGAGTATAAGAAGGGGCGTTTTATGTGCATCACAATGTTCTAATATGTTAAACACTCTTTGGGTGTTGTCCGGGGCCTGCCTGCCCGGGACAAAGCCCACCTTGTCAGCAGCTATGAGGGAAGGAAGCAGAGGGGAAAGGCGATTAGCGATTAGCTTTGCAAAAAGCTTGACGTCTGTGTTCAACAAAGCTATGGGACGATAATTTTGGACTGCTGTGGGGGGCTTGCCAGGTTTTGGAATGGCAACTATCTGTGCCTCAAGCATTTCTCTGGGAAACTTCCCCACGCCCGATGCCTCATTGAAAACAGACAGCAGTAAGGGGGCCAGGTCATTCTTATATGATTTATAGAAATTGGAAGGGAAGCCATCGGGGCCTGGGGCCTTGTCTCTCGGGAGAGCAGAGATAGCTGCATCTAGTTCTTCTAATGTCCAAGGGGAGCTAAGGGACAGGCAGGCCGCGGAGTCCAACGCCGGGAGGGAAATCTCTTTCAGAAAAGACTGAATATCCACCTCTCTGGGTTGGGGGGTAGTCGGGTCAGATCTTAAATCGTAGAGTTGGGAGTAATACTCTGCAAAGGTGTTTGCAATATCATAGGGGTCAGATACTCTAGATCCCGTAGAGGAACAGACATAGTGTATCCTAGCCCTAGCTCGTTTACTCTGTAGCTTCCGAGCCAAGAGGCATCCCGCCTTATTACCGAGTACATAAAACCTCTGGTTTAATCGAGCAATATTGCGTTGCACATATCTAAGTGAGAAAACGTTTATCCTTTCCCGGGCGGCCAATAAGAGCTTGTGGGTAGCTTTATTGAGAGGATTCGCTTTATGCAACAATTCCAGTCTGGCAGCCTCCCTATCAGCAAGCAAGCGTTCAGCCTGTTGAGAGCGTTTAAGTCTGGCAGCAGTCTGGATGGCAGAGCCTCGAATCACCGCTTTAAGAGAGCACCAATTATTAAAGATCGAGGTATCTTCCGATTTGTTAGTATCAAGGTATAACTGTATAGATCGTCGAATAGTGAGAGGGCATCAGGGTGATTGAGTACGAACCTCCCCAGTTTCCAGGGCCCTGGGGGGATCCCACCTGCCTCCAGCTCCCAAACTACCAATACCGGGGAATGGTCAGACCAAGTCATAGGCAATATGTTAATTTCTCGGATGGCCGTCAGGGTCTCCTTATTCGTCAGGGCAAGGTCTATCCTGGAGTATGAGCAGTGAACATGCGAGTAGAAGGAATAATCTCGCTCTGTGGGGTGTTTAGTTCTCCATGCATCATATAGATCGAATTCCCCCAGTAACTGGCGGAGGTTAGGCCTCCCGTCCCGAGCATTCCGATTTCCCGACAGGGTGCTCCTAGTAGTACTAGATCTATCTAGTAAAGGGTCCACAACTAAATTAAAATCCCCCAAGATCATAACCGCCCCCTTAGTGTGCTTTTGTATCAAGGAACAGAGCTTCTTACAGAAAGTGAGCTGACCAGAATTCGGGGCATAGCATGAGACTAAGGTGACCATAGTGTTTTCCAATAGCCCTATTAATATGAGATATCGACCCTCAGGGTCTACTATTTGGGATTCTAGTGTGAAAGTGCAGTTCAGGGAAAAGAGTATTGCTACCCCAGCCTTTTTTGTAGGACCATTGGCCATATAGCAAGTAGGAAAACGGTTATCGTGAAATTTAGGGGGATCCAATTTTCTAAAATGGGTTTCTTGAACCGCAACCACATTCGTCTTCATTTTATAGAAGGAGGACAACGCTAGTTTACGTTTCTGTGGGGAATTTAATCCTTTAACATTTAGTGAAACTAACCTGACCATAACTGATTATTAAGGGAACATAGCAACCGCTGAAGCCAATAGCTAGGAACAGAACCCTGGCGGGGACAAGACACATAGGGGAGACAAACAGGGATAGACAAGAGAGAATTATGAAAGAGAGAAAGGAAACAGACCCCATAAAGATATGGGGCCATAGTAAGGCGCCAAAACATCCAGCGCCTCACACTATGGAATAGAGAGGTTGGTGGCCAACCTCCCCGCAACCGAACAGCCGAGGATTGTATATCTCGGCGTATGTACCCAAACACGGCATACAACACTCATAACCTGGAGGCACAGAACCGCAGAGACACACAATGCTGGTCAAATATTTGAGATCTAGTGCAAGTAGATTAACGAACCAGACAGTCAGTAAGAAAAAGACATAAAATGAACTCTGTACTTCACATAAGTAAGCGCACACTAGAATGTAATAGCTAACAAAAACAAGGGAAAGCAATCACAATGGCAGTAGCCGACTTAAACCCTAAATGTAACAGTCTCTGCAGTTAACGTCCAGGACCTGGGACGGTATTCCAGGTAAGGGCACTCATGGCAAGTAAATGTGAGTGGTATACCTCTACTTCTCAACCGTCGACCAGTCCTGCTGGAGTCGGTGGTCAGGGGAACTGGGCCTGCGGTCTCCCCCCCAGATTCCATTTACGTAGAAGCTTCATACCCTTATCCGCTGACGAGATGGCTATAGTGGAACCGTCTCTGGAGATCAACAGACGAGTGGGGAAGCCCCATCTGTAAAGAATGCCAGCCTTCCGAAGAACCGTAGTAACCGGGTGGAAAGAACATCTTTTGTTGAGAGTGTACTGCGACAAGTCTCCATATAATTGAAGATTACCCAAGGCTTCTGCTGTGTCAGAGGAGGGTCTAGCCGCTTTGAGCAAGGACTCTTTAATATGGAAAAAGTGAACCCGCATCAGAACATCTCTAGACGATCCCTCTGGGGCACCCCGGGCCTTCGGGATTGGGTGAATTCGATCCAGTAGAAGATCTGAGGAGCTGGCGGAAGGCAGCAGTTTTTTGAAGATCTCCATAGTATAATCGTGGAGACTGCTATTAGAGATCGAGTCGGGGACCCCTCTGAGTTTAAGATTGTTTCTGCGCGAGCGATCTTCCAAATCAGCCACTTTATCGCGCAGAAAATTCACTTCACCCTCCAAGGTATCATGGGAGTCTATCAGTGAGTTATGTGAGCCGACTACTTCACTCATCTTCGTTTCCAGCTGGCCTGTCCTCTCACCCAAGTCATCAATGGAGCTCTGGCAGGATTTCAACATGGCTCTAAACTCAGATGTCACGTCGTCTTTAAACTGATGCAGCAAAAGCTTCATACTGCCTACTGTTAAAGCTTCACAATCCTCAAGACGCGTTGGAGAGGGTGCGACACTGGAAGGGGGCTCGGAGGTCAAAGGAGAGGACCGCATGGTCTGAGGAGAGGAGCCTACTATAGGGGTTCCAGCTTCTGGAGGTTTGTTACGGAAAGGAGAAGGCTTAAAAAAGGCGACTTGATTGACCGGTTTGGAGGCTTTATGCTTCTTTGGAGGCATGACTTCTGATTTCACAGAGAAGTGCATAATACAGTATAAGGGGGGTACAGCTTGCTTCAATCCAGCAGGGTAACGACACCGTGTAGGTATGTATCAGCTAAAATGGTTGCGGGGAGGTATTAGGAGGACATTATGAGCGAAAAGATCACATCTCAGCACAGCACGGGCAGATCATTTGCACGGGATCTAACAGCAATTTTCGCCCCTATCCGAGGGTTATCAGTCGCAAAGATCAGCCCCTTAGTCTCAGGTGGGCAGATATTCAGTGTAATGCGGAGCTATCCCTGAGAGCACGACTGCAGGTGGCTTAATTAGCAGGTTCTCAGCAGTGGTCTCCAGATATCAGTGACTCTAGGGCCCCCACACTGCCTCCGGATATCAGTGGCTCAGGGAGACTCAGGTAAGCGATCCAGGTGGAGTCAGTAAACACCATGCAGAACTGAAGGGGGACTGAGGACCAGCCCCAGGGTAAGGCTGCCAATAGGATATTACTGTGTCCCCCCCGTCGTCTAGCTCAGGGCCGCTGGCGGCGGCCGTCCGTCCGTCGATGGTTATTGCAAGCTTCAGTGGAGGGGATTAGGCCAGGGGAGCAGCTCACCTCTTCAGATGTAAGAGTCGCCGGGCCTCACGTCCTTCGCGACGCTCCGTGGGTCCCGAGATCTAAGATGGCCGCTGCCTCCGGAGCTCCGGGCTTTCAGTGTTCGCGCCCCGTCCGTTTCTCCTCTCTCCCGCAGCGTAGCCGGTCTCAGCAGCCCGGAGAGGGGGTCCGGTCCCAGGGGACCCAAGCAAGGGTATTCTGGAGACGTCTCCGGGATCGATGCTCCGCACGGCCGGCAGCGTTACGTTCCAAATTTAGGCCCCGGCTTCAGAGTGGTGGATAGGCCGCAATCCGCGGGAGCCAGAATACCGGCTCCCCGATTCCGCAGCTCTAGTCCACCGCAGTGGGGGGGTTCTCACAGTCACAGGGGCTGAATTCAGAGGGCTCCTACGGAACAGGGGGAAGAATACAGGGGTTTTATTCCCTCAGAGACAGTGGAGCTCACTGTCCGTGCTTCCTCTCAGTTCAGCCTCCAGGCCACGCCCCCCATGGACGTCCTGGCAATGTTATTAAAGAGCGAACATGTACAGGTGAAACTCAGAAAATTAGAATATCGTGCAAAAGTTCATTTATTTCAGTAATTCAACTTAAAAGGTGAAACTAATGTATTATATAGACTCATTTACACGCAGAGTGAGATATTTCAAGCCTTTATTTTTTGTAATTTTGAGCATTGTGGTTTACAGCTTAAGAAAACCCCAAATACAAAATCTCAGAAAATTTGAATATTACATAAAATAAAAAAAAAAAAGGACTTTAAATGCAGAAATGTCGGCCCTCTGAAAAGTATAATCATGCATATGTACTCAGTACTTGGTTTGGGCCCCTTTTGAATGAATTACTGCCTCAGTGCAACGTGGCATGGATTCTACCAGCCTGTGGCCCTGCTGAGGTGTTATGGAAAACCAGGATTCTTCAATAGCGGCCTTCAGCTCTTCTGTCTGTATTGTTTGGTCTCATGTGTCTCATCTTTCTCTTGGCACTGCCACATAGATTCTCTTTTTTCTTTAGCTCAGGTAAGACGCCTCTGACGTTGTTTGTTGTTCAGGAGTGGCTTGACAAGAGGAATACGACATTTGAAGCCCATGTCCAGGATCCGTCTGTGTGTGGTGGCTCTTGATGCACTAACTCCAGCCTCAGTCCACTCCTTGTGAAGCTCCACCACACTTTTGAATGGCCTTTTCCTGACAAGGTAAAAAGAACTGGTCTGTTGCTCAGTTGTCCAAAGTCCTCTTTTCTGATGAGAGCAAATTTTGCATCTCATGTGGAAACCAAGGTCCCAGAGTATGGAGGAAGAATGGAGAGGCACACAATCCAAGATGCTTGAAGTCCAGTGTGAAGTTTCCACAGTCTGTGTTGATTTGAAGAGCCATGTCATCTGCTGGTGTTGGTCCACTGTGCTTTATTAAGTCTAGAGTCAATGCAGCCGTCTACCAGGACTTTTTAGAGCACTTCATGCTTTCTTCAGCAGACAAGCTTTATGGAGATGCTGACTTCATTTTCCAGCAGGACTTGGCAACTGCCCACACTGCCAAAAGTACCAAAAACGTAGTTCAATGACCGTGGGATTACTGTGCTGGATTGGCCAGCAAACTCACCTGACCTGAACCCCATAGAGAATCTATGGGGCATTGCCAAGAGAAAGATGACAGACATGAGACCAAACAATACAGAAGAGCTGAAGGCTGCTATTGAAGAATCATGGCCTTCCATAACACCTCAGCAGTGCCACAGGCTGATAGAATCCATGCCATGCCGCATTGAGGCAGTAATTCATACGAAAGGGGCCCAAACCAAGTACTGAGTACATATGCATGATTATACTTTTCAGATTGCCGACATTTCTGTATTTAAAGTCCTTTTTTTATTGATTCTATGTAATATTCTAATTTTCTGAGATTTTGGATTTGGGGTTATCTTAAACTGTAAACTACAATCATCAAAATTCTAACAAATAAAGTCTTGAAATATCTCACTTTGCATGTAATGAGTCTATATAATATATTAGTTTCACCTTTTAAGTTGAATTACTGAAATACAGTAAATGAACTTTTGCACAATATTTTTATTTTCTGAGTTTCACCTGTAAATAATTCGATCACTACAACACTGAACACACTGTAGTGCCCCCAAGTTCACATTATGTCACAGTGCCCAATGTTAAAGGGAGTGACATGTATAATTTAATTGCAGGAAGTGCTTACTAAAGTAATAACAAAATATCACTTTCAGCCAGAGGCGTCACAAGGGGGATGCAGGCAGCACTCGGGTGTCACCCTTCCAGGGAGTCACACCAAAATGCCGGCTCCTCCACAGTGACAGGAGCCAGGTGATGCAGTGTGACATTATCCTGAAGTACTTGACTCCTGTCGGGCAGAAGGAGGTGGCAGGGCAGCATGAGTCTCCGGGAACCCAGCATCTCCAGGGAGGCTATTGGCCGCACTGGGTGTCACCAACCACGGTGCCACCACTGCTTCCACTCATATTTAGGTGACTGAATTGCCATCAAAAACGCATGTTGAGAAGCGCATAGAGTTTACATTGTAAATGTCAAACTAAAATTTAACTTTTAGGACTTATATGAGAGGAAGAACAATAGAGGTAATGTTAGTAGACTGCTATATGCTAAAAGAAAACCGCTAATTTCATTTCAAATCTGCTATTGAGCTCTAACTGCTGGAAAATTTATATTTTAATGCTTTAAAAAAATAGCTATTACTTTTACTCTCTAAATATGCAACATTCTAGATGTAAAGGAACCTGGGTCATATTCCAGGTCACCTCACTCTTCCCCCTCCTGGCTTCACCCCACCACCACTTCCCCTTTTCCATCCCAACCTCCTGCTCTGCTACGTTCCCCCTCCAGCTATGGTGAGAAATGGGAAGAGGTCCCAAACTACATATTGTGATTTACCCAGTGGATCACTAAATCCTTATGCTGGCAGTAGACACAGATCGGCACTACTTGTTCTAGAATTGTGTGCTCATAGCTATATGGTTCAAAATATAACCCTTCTTCCTGGACAAAGCCCGGACCTTGGATAGTGCATTTCCTTCAAAACATGCCAGGATGATGAAGTTTGTAGCATATTCCATACAGTGTCTTTGTCATTCTCTCCCCTGTTCTTTTTTGATTGGTGAATGAAAAAGCAGAAACTCACATGGAGATTACCGATGGAGTGACGTTGGTGTAGTGCAGGTGGGGTGTTATTGCTCCAATGCTAAAAAAAATCAGAAGTCCTGTACTGAATTGCATTAGGTACATGTTTAAATTGAATATCAAAGAACAACTCGTTCTTATTGTCAAGCATATTAAATATATTACAGCCTTAGACTAATATTTCACACAAAGGAATATATGTAGTACTGTCCTTCTGTGTCAGTCGTGTTCCCATTGTGTAGGAAGCTCCTCCTGCACCACCAGCTGGGGTCAATGATCGGATTGGCCAGCTACTACTCTCAGGCACGGTGCTTCGGCCACTGCATGTGAAGTACAACCAACTAGTGTTTCTGAAAGGGACCAAAAACATAAAAAGGCAGCTGGTTGATGCTGGCAGACTTAAAAAATAAAAAAACATATAAATGATGGTTCCTCTTATGACATCTGCAAACCCCCCCCCCCCCCCACTTACTTCATATCCTTGACTTTGTCGTTCCTCTCTTTCTCTGATGTTGCAATGTATCCTCACTGAATGATTGTGTACATTTTCTCTTTTTTGTATTTTGCCCTCGGTCTGGCTTTCGAAATAGTGTGTGCTGCTATTTTGGAACTGTATTGGAAATATTTTCCCCAACATTTATTGCTGCCCATTGCATCATTGGCAGTTTTTGTTGTATTGCCTTACCCACTTCTGCCTATTTTGTAATTTTTATACAATTACTCTGTATTGTATTGTTTCTTTTCTGCTCCCCTATATGAAAAATCCAATAAAGATATAAAAAAAATAAGAATTTACTTACCGATAATTCTATTTCTCGTAGTCCGTAGTGGATGCTGGGGACTCCGTCAGGACCATGGGGGATAGCGGCTCCGCAGGAGACAGGGCACAAAAGTAAAAGCTTTAGGATCAGGTGGTGTGTACTGGCTCCTCCCCCTATGACCCTCCTCCAAGCTTCAGTTAGGATACTGTGCCCGGACGAGCGTACACAATAAGGAAGGATCTTGAATCCCGGGTAAGACTCATACCAGCCACACCAATCACACTGTACAACCTGTGATCGGAACCCAGTTAACAGTATGATAAAACGTAGAAGCCTCTGAACAGACGGCTCACAACAATAACAACCCGATTTTTTTGTAACAATAACTATGTACAAGCACTGCAGACAATCCGCACTTGGGATGGGCGCCCAGCATCCACTACGGACTACGAGAAATAGAATTATCGGTAAGTAAATTCTTATTTTCTCTAACGTCCTAAGTGGATGCTGGGGACTCCGTCAGGACCATGGGGATTATACCAAAGCTCCCAAACGGGCGGGAGAGTGCGGATGACTCTGCAGCACCAAATGAGAGAACTCCAGGTCCTCCTCAGCCAGGATATCAATTTTGTAGAATTTTACAAACGTATTTGCTCCTGACCAAGTAGCTGCTCGGCAAAGTTGTAAAGCCGAGACCCCTCGGGCAGCCGCCCAAGATGAGCCCACCTTCCTTGTGGAGTGGGCATTTACAGATTTTTGGCTGTGGCAGGCCTGCCACAGAATGTGCAAACTGAATTGTACTACAAATCCAGCGAGCAATCGTCGGCTTAGAAGCAGGAGCACCCATCTTGTTGGGTGCATACAGGCTAAACAGCGAGTCAGATTTTCTGACTCCAGTCGTCCTGGAAACATATATTTTCAGGGCCCTGACAACGTCAAGTAACTTGGAGTCCTCCAAGTCCCTAGTAGCCGCAGGTACCACAATAGGTTGATTCATGTGAAAAACAGAAAACACCTTAAGGAGAAATTGAGGACGAGTCCTCAATTCTGCCCTGTCAGAATGAAAAATTAAGTAAGGGCTTTTATATGATAAAGCCGCCCATTCTGACACACGCCTGGCTGAAGCCAGGGCTAATAGCATCATCACCTTCCATGTGAAATATTTTAATTCCACAGTGGTGAGTGGATCAAACCAATGTGACTTTAGGAAACTCAAAACAACATTGAGATCCCAAGGTGCCACTGGGGGCACAAAAGGAGGCTGTATATGCAGTACCCCTTTTACAAACGTCTGAACTTCAGGCACTGAAGCCAGTTCTTTCTGGAAGAAATTCGACAGGGTCGAAATTTGAACCTTAATGGACCCTAATTTTAGGCCCATAGACAGTCCTGTTTTCAGGAAATGTAGGAAACGACCCAGTTGGAATTCCTCTGTAGGGACCTTCTTGGCCTCACACCACGCAACATATTTTCGCCAAATGCGGTGAAAATGTTTTGCGGTTACATCCTTCCTGGCTTCGACCAGGGTAGGGATGACTTCATCTGGAATGCCCTTTCAGGATCCGGCGTTCAACTGCCATGCCGTCAAACGCAGCCGCGGTAAGTCTTGGAACAGACAAGGCCCCTGCTGGAGCAGGTCCTTTCTTAAAGGTAGAGGCCACGGTTCTTCCGTGAGCATCTCTTGAAGTTCCGGGTACCAAGTCCTTCTTGACCCATCCGGAACCACGAGTATCGTTCTTACTCATCTCCTTCTTATGATTCTCAGTACTTTGGTATGAGATGCATAGGAGGGAACACATACCCTGACTGGTACACCCACAGTGTTACCAGAGCGTCCACCGCTATTGCCTGAGGGTCCCTTGACCTGGCGCAATATCTGTCTAGTTTTTTGTTCAGGCGGGACGCCATCATGTCCACCTTTGGTTTTTCCCAACGGTTTACAATCATGTGGAAGACTTCCCGCTGAAGTCCCCACTCTCCCGGGTGGAGGTTATGCCTGCTGAGGAAGTCTGCTTCCCAGTTTTCCACTCCCGGAATTAACACTGCTGAGAGTGTTATCACATGATTTTTCGCCCAGCGAAGAATCCTTGCAGTTTCTGCCATTTCCCTCCTGCTTCTTGTGCCGCCCTGTCTGTTTTCGTGGGCGACTGCCGTGATGTTGTCCCACTGGATCAATACCGGCTGACCTTGAAGCAGAGGTCTTGCTAAGCTTAGAGCCTTGTAAATTGCCCTTAGCTCCAGTATATTTATGTGGAGAGAAATCTCCAGACTTGATCACACTCCCTGGAAATTTTTTCCTTGTGTGACTGCTCTCCAGCCACTCAGGCTGGCATCCGTGGTCACCAGGACCCAGTCCTGAATGCCGAATCTGCGGCCCTTTCATAGATGAGCACTCTGCAGCCACCGCAGAAGAAAACACCCTTGTCCTTGGAGACAGGGTTATCCGCTGATGCATCTGAAGATGAGATCCGGACCATTTTCCCAGCAGATCCCACTGAAAGGTTCTTGCGTGAAATCTACCGAATGGGATCGCTTTGTAAGAAACCACCATTTTTCACAGGACCCTTGTGCAACTTTTCCTGGTTTTAGGAGGTTCCTGACTAGCTCGGATAACTCCCTGGCTTTCTTCTCCGGGAGAAAACATCCTTTTCTGGACTGTGTCCAGAATCATCCCTAGGAACATTAGACGTGTCGTCGGAAAAAGCTGCGATTTTGGAATATTTAGAATCCACTCGTGCTGTCGTAGAACTACTTGAGATAGTGCTACTCCGACCGCCAACTGTTCTCTGGACCTTGCCCTTATCAGGAAAGCGTCCATATTTCTTTTAGGAAGAATCATCATTTCGGCCATTACCTTGGTAAAGACCCGGGGTGCCGTGGACAATCCAAACGGCAGCGTCTGAACTGATAGTGACAGTTCTGTACCACGAACCTGAGATACCCTTGGTGAGAAGGGCAAAATTTGGACATGTAGGTAAGCGTCCCTGATATCCAGTGACACCATATCGTCCTGGTTCGCTATCACTGCTCTGAGTGACTCCATCTTGATTTGAACCCTTGTATGTAATTGTTCAAATCTTTCAGATCTCACCGAGCCGTCTGGCTTCAGTACCACAATATAGTGTGGAATAATACCCCTTCCCTTGTTGTAGGAGGGGTACTTTGATTATCACCTGCTGGGAATACAGCCTGTGAATTTTTTCCCAATACTGCCTCCCTGTCGGAGGGAGACGTTGGTAAAGCAGACTTCAGGAACTTGTGATGGGGAGACGTCTCGAATTTCCAATGTACACCTGGGATACTACGTGTAAGATCCAGGAGTCCACTTGCGAGTGAGCCCACTGCGTGCTGAAACTCTTGAGATGACCCCCCACCGCACCTGAGTCCGCTTGTATGGCCCCAGCGTCATGCTGCGGACTTGGCAGAAGCTGTGGAGGACTTCTGTTCCTGGGAATGGGCTGCCTGCTGCAGTCTTCTTCCCTTTCCTCTAACCCTGGGCAGATATGACTGGCCTTTTGCCCGCCTGCCTTTATGGGTACGAAAGGACTGAGACTGAAAAGACTGTGTCCTTTTCTGCTGAGATGTGACTTGGGGTAACAAAAGTGGATTTTCCAGCTGTTGCCATGGCCACCAGGTCCTATGGACCGCCCCTTTATACGGCAATACTTCCATGTTTCGTCTGGAATCTGCATCACCTGACCAGTGTCGTGTCTATAAACATCGTCTGGCAGATATGGACATCACATTTACTCTTGATGCCAGAATGCAAATATCCCTCTGTGCATCTCGCATATATAGAAATGCATCCTTAAAATGCTCTATATTCAATAAAATATTGTCCCTGTCAAGGGTATCAATATTTTCAGTCAGGAAATCCGACCAAGCCCCCCCAGCGCTGCACATCCAGGCTGAGGCGATTGCTGGTCGTAGTATAACACCAGTATGTGTGTATATACTTTTTAGGATATTTTTCAGCTTCCTATCAGCTGGCTCCTTGAGGGCGGCCGTATCTGGAGACGGTAACGCCACTTGTTTTTATAAGCGTGTGAGCGCCTTATCCACCCTAAGGTGTGTTTCCCAACTCGCCCTCACTTCTGGCGGGAAAGGGTATACCTCCAATAATTTTCTATCGGAGGAAACCCACGTATCATCACACACTTTAATTTATCTGATTCAGGAAAAACTACAAGTAGATTATTCCCACCCTACATAATACCCTTATTTGTGGTACTTGTAGTATCAGAAATATGTAACACCTCCTTCATTGCCCTTAACATGTAACGTGTGGCCCTAAAGGAAAATACGTTTGTTTCTTCACCGTCGACACTGAAGTCAGTGTCCGTGTCTGTGTCGACCAACTGAGGTAAATGGGCGTTTTTACAAGCCCCTGACGGTGTCTGAGACGCCTGGACAGGTACTAATTTGTTTGCCGGCCGTCTCATGTCGTCAACCGACCTTGCATCGTGTTGACATTATCACGTAATTCCTAAATAAGCCATCCATTCCGGTGTCGACTCCCTAGAGAGTGACATCACCAATACAGGCAATTTGCTCCGCCTCCTCACCAACATCGTCCTCCTACATGTCGACACACACGTACCGACACACAGCACACACACAGGGAATGCTCTGATAGAGGACAGGACCCCACTAGCCCTTTGGGGAGACAGAGGGAGAGTTTGCCAGCACACACCAAAAACGCTATAATTATACAGGGACAACCCCTTATACAAGTGTTTTCCCTTATAGCATTTTCACATATGTAATCATATCGCCAAATAAGTGCCCCCCCTCTCTGTTTTAACCCTGTTTCTGTAGTGCAGGGGAGAGCCTGGGAGCCTTCCTCACAGCAGAGCTGAGCAGGAAAATGGCGCCGTGTGCTGAGGAGAATAGGCCCCGCCCCCTAAAACGGCGGGCTCTTCTCCCGGAGTTTGTGAGATCTGGCAGGGGTTAAATACATCCATATAGCCTCAAGGGCTATATGTGATGTATTTTTTAGCCATAAAAGGTATTATACATTGCTGCCCAGGGCGCCCCCAGCAGCGCCCTGCACCCTCCGTGACCGTTGGTGTGAAGTGTGTGACAACAATGGCGCACAGCTGCAGTGCTGTGCGCTACCTTCATGAAGACTGAAAAGCCTTCTGCCGCCGGTTTCTGGACCTTCAATCTTCAGCATCTGCAAGGGGGGTCGGCGGCGCGGCTCCGGGACGAACCCCAGGGTGAGACCTGTGTTCCGACTCCCTCTGGAGCTAATGGTGTCCAGTAGCCTAAGAAGCCAATCCATCCTGCACGCAGGTGAGTTGAACTTCTCTCCCCTAAGTCCCTCGATGCAGTGAGCCTGTTGCCAGCAGGACTCACTGAAAATAAAAAACCTAAAAACTTTTTCTAAGCAGCTCCTTAAGAGAGCCACCTAGATTGCACCCTGCTCGGACGGGCACAAAAACCTAACTGAGGCTTGGAGGAGGGTCATAGGGGGAGGAGCCAGTACACACCACCTGATCCTAAAGCTTTTACTTTTGTGCCCTGTCTCCTGCGGAGCCGCTATCCCCCATGGTCCTGACGGAGTCCCCAGCATCCACTTAGGACGTTAGAGAAAAAACATATAAAAGAAATGAGGTAGGTGACAACCCTAAACATAATAGCCTCAAAACAACTATGAGCCCAGCACAAATTTGACATGGGAGTTATACTGTAGCATGTCAATGTTCATTGTAGCATCTCAACTAATTGTGGCAACCATCAATACTATGTTACCACGTAATGCCCACTAGCTGGAGATCCTTTAAAAAGTAAACAGATGGTGAAGGCATTTTAAAGTTCCTGCATGTGACTCTCCTGCAAGACATTATTTCATAGTGGAGACAGGAATGGCTACACGGCACTGATATTTTTGGGATGTTACCTGGTACTAACCAGGTAACATCACGGCCATATTGTAAATTAGATTATTAATAATGACAAAGATGGCAGTAGTGATAGAACTGAATTTACAATCCCCTGGATTGTGGTCCCTTAGTATTCTTTCATTCTCCCTTCTATATGCTTTTATGGTTCATCTAACACAAATGTCACAAGGTACTGGGTAAATTAGACTATTAGAGAGGTCTGCAGTCATGTGGTGTTTTCCTCGTATACCTATTGGCTCCTGTAAGACAAACTTATTGACTAATTTGCAAACTAGTTTGCTGTGCCTAAGATGGCAAACATCTTGAAGTCTGAAAACCATAACAGAGGCAAAGTTAGATAATCTCTTCATGCAAAAATTTAATTAAAAATAAATTATTTTGATTGGACCCCCATTTAATATTCACAAAAACACAAACAAACAGCTTTTAAAAAAGCACACAGGTTTATTGCATATCAATCTCATGTATAAATTCATTGTAGCATTGGAAAGATTACATTTGGTATACATTCCTATTCTACAGCATTAACTCAAAATCAGCTTTCTTATTCATTATCGTAAGGAATTTCTCTACTCAAGTACATTTGTCTTATCACAAGCATCAAAAAGAATTTCTCCCTCCCCGGAAAAAAAATAAATCGCTTTTTTGTATTTTTTTCTCTACACTTCATATCTTTTTTTCTTTATATTTTCCCACATAAGCGATTTAAAAATTTTCATATTAAAGAGCTGCCCTCTCTATATCATTGGCAGCTGAAGCATCAAGTCCCGGACAAAGAACCTAATCACATATACAGTAAGTGCATCTACAGAATTTTTTTTAATTATTATTTTTTTATTTTTTTACATTTTTTATTTTCCTCTTTTAAAAAAATTCACAAACAGACACAATGACGGCTAGCCCACCAGTCATGCACAGATTTGCCTATGAACATAACAGAAGCAATATACAATCCAGAGGGAAATGGAACAAGAAACAGTATTGTTCCAGAAAAAAAAAATCTCTAAAAAATGTAACTGAAATCCTGACATTTACAATTGTTTTCACTTCCCAGCAATGTACAGTTTATACTAAGGGGTACAATATATATATATTTTTCCAAATAGGGAATTCAAAATGAAATTTTTATTTTATTTTATTTATTAGGTCTATTATGAACACACCTAATGAAATGTCAATGCATTCTCATGAATATGAAAGACAATCCCTTGTGGGAGTTACAATAAAAAACAAAACAAAACACTTTCTTATTTTTAAAGAGATACTTTGGACATCATGCAAGGGATCAGCCATTTTTAAATGTTACTTTAAATATGTCAATGGCTGGATAAAATGTTGGTCCCATTTTGCGTCAATAAAAGTTTTGTTTTACTTCTTGGCAGATTTTCGATATAGATCCTGCACACTTGGTCCTTGGTACTTAGACAAGTTAAAAAATAATTAATTGTACTACAAGAAATCAAATTTGGAAAGTTTCACAGCTGCAGCACTGTGACTTATCTATGAGCAATATATAATCAATAACCATTCTTCAATGTGTTATTAATATAGATTTGCCTTTGTCTGCAGTAGTTGTGTTAAAACATATCACAATATCCTGTGAGATACTGACTGGTAGGTCAAGAATCAAGAGTCAGAATGTGGCCTTACACATAAAACATCCAGCTGCCCCAACAGTTCACATTTTGGATATTTTACAGCAAATGCCCACTACAATTGCAATCTAGAATAATTTTATTTTCTACTGGTTATTTTTAACATAGAAAAGACTATGTATTTGCAATGCTTTCATAATTAGGCAGTAGCTAGTATTTGTATTATAATAAAAAAAAAAACACTAGTATAGTCACCTTGGCAACAAAATTTTAGAAACCTATAAAAACCTAAATATTCAGTTAATGCATTAAAGTATGCACTCATATGTTCTCCAAGACAGGGTTAGGCAATGTTGGTCGCTGAGCGTAAAAGTATAAATTATGAAGTAAACTGAATTCAGTTTAGAGGTTTTGGAGTCAATTAATGGAAACATTTTGCATGGTCTTTTATTTAATGATGAGGAATGTTAATATGCTTAAAATGTGTACTTTCAGCAGATCCTGTGAACTACATATCTATTATGTGTTGTACAGAATTGAAAAAGGAAAAACATTGTAAAAAATAGTTTAAGTGCTTTGCACTGTTGGGAAATTACCAGTCTCCTTCACTGATGCATTCAGGAATTTAACAAATCAGTTATTAACTTTAAAACAATGGTCACTATTTAACATTAAGAGATTATATTCTTTTTTTTTTAAATATACATATTTAAAAAATTAAGTCCAATGACCTTAGAATTTAACAATGAATCATGAAATGTTACTTATTTTTTAAATATTTAAAATGATAGTAATTAAAAACAGCCAATTATTACTAAATGATATACATATTACTATTATATTATAATGTGTTTAAAAAAAACTGGTCAAGTAATTTGTCAATTTAAGATATCTCTCAGAAAAATTGAGGATTTTGCAATAAATTAATTTACACAAAAGTACTTTATTGTAAAATGTAATATATAGATTGCAGACAAACTGGTGGGTTGTTTAGTGAATATTTGGTGTCTTTATGCACTTGAATGTATGTTATTAGCTTCGTTACAAGAGAAAGTAAGAAAACAAACAATAAGAAACACAAAATTTGCATAATTTAAACAAATAGGTTTTTGAACATTTAAAATTGAATACAGCTGGGATATTTGAGTCATGCAGTTGGAAATACCCTGTAGATAATTTAAATAAAAATATGAACTGCCCCTTAGACATAATTAACTAAAAAGTAAAGTTAATGCTAGAAAGTTTATCAAATTTCTGTTATAAACACAATGTGAATTTTAAATTCAATAACGTGTCTGTCTGTCTGATAGATTCCAAAATATCACTGGAGACCAATTTTGTAAACCACCTGAATCTACTCACCTAATGGTATATATGGTACACTGTAGTGTCAAAATTAAATCACCGCTGTTCTGAGAAGCATACTTACTTTGTACACACACATGCACATAATATATATATATATATATATATATATATATATATATATATATATATATATATACGAACTTGCATGATCACAACCTTTTTTTTTGCCTGGTAACATCTCCTGAGATTCATTTTATTAGACACTCTTTGCTTTTTAGTGGAGGGGTGTTACCAGCTATTTAATTTCCTTTTTGTAGTACGCATTCTACAGGGAACTGTTTGAAGAAATGCTTTATTTGACAGCTCACTGTTTTAAGATCTTGGGCGCCTTCCAAGTTACACAGCATGCAGCTCTAAACCTTTAGTACATTCTATTTTTCAGTTACTAAATTAATTTGTATAAGGGTAACATTTTAGGACTAGTTTAACATTTTATGAGTGTTTTATATCTGCTGAATGAGAACAATGTGTTTACAATCCGAACTTAATGAGTTGTTAGTTTATTTAGGACAAATAATGTCAATATTTTTTCGTAAAGTAATGCCCACTATCTAATAAACTGTATTTTTCTTAGAATGCATGATGACTTCAAAAGGTGAATTCTTTCTTAAAACTCAATGGGCGGTATTAAAATGATTAAATCTCCTTTCTAAAATGATCCTCATTATCGCGCATATTGCGCCCATAGTGATCAGGTTTAGCTGTGTAAAGGGTTGGGTGCCTCGCTGGGGGTAGCGAGCTGAAATGATTATACCATGCCCCCGAGGGCAGAAACAGAACGGGTGTGGAAGGAGGTGACAAGAATTGAATACCGCCCAATAACTTGAATTGTTTTCTACTGACTAGTCCAAGCAACTTCATACTATGGCTCACAAGAAATACTTATAGGTAGCAGGGTAACTCTGTCAACATAACTTTTATGCAGTGTCAAAGTATAGTGATGTAAGAAGCTTAGTGCTTTTTGAGTTATGTGGAAAAGGGCAAAATTACTTTTAAAAATTCAGAAAGCAATAATAATCAATATTAGTATATTTTAATGTATGTTGTAATGTTCATCTTACTAAGCGTTAGCTAATAATGTCTTCATTAAAAACCAGGATTATTCGTTTTTCATATTATTGATGATGATGATGATGATGGAGCATGTCATACGTCATTTATAGTAAGGAACGTCCAATTTGGGTGATATGGTAGACACGTTTCTATTAGCCAAACCCGTGTTAAAGTAACTTTTATTGCCTTACAATCCTTTCTCATCAATTCAGTGCCAGAGCATAAAGAAGGGATTCCAATCTATGTAAAAAGTGAACAATTTATGCTACAGCAAAATTAGGGCAATGTAATATGAGTAGTTGAGCTTTAAAAAAAAAAAAACCTACCAAGAAATTGAAGGCATGCAATGGATTCAGGAATTATGGTTTTGCAAAATGTAGACGGCCCCCTCTAGGAGACGAATCGCAGAATAGCATAACTTTGTAAACATTATATTTACATATTTTTAGCTTGAAATTCAAAAGCCCACAAGATTTACTCTACGTGTATCTGAGGTGATGCCATCTCCTCCAGTGTATACTTTGCAATGCCGTTATGATAACAAAATATGACATTACTGTATAAGGATGGTTATTTTAGCTCCTGACTCAAGTCCCATTTGAATGGTAAGGAATGAAACCTTCGATAAAGGGAAAGGTATACTTAATTTCACTAAATTTTCCACACACCTAAATATTTACATTTGTTTCTCTTTTTAATTTAACCAGGTGTCTAGTGCTTTTAATACAGTACATTACAGAGTGCTTTTTAAACATTTTTGAGCTTTGAGACAGTGACATATTTAAAAAAAAAATATGGCACTCGCCATTGTGTAATTGTGAGTTTAGTTTCTTCATATCACAATGTTGCTGTTTGCTTAAGTGAAACCATTAGAAAATTAATAATTTTTAAGACACAAATTGTCTTTGTACACCCCCTCCCCAACACACAACAAATAAATACAATACTTAGGCAAAAAACCCATAATTAGAAACGAAAAAAAAAATGTACAAACATATGATTGTCTGGAATACCGCAGCAAGATCATTTGTGGTAGTCTTTAAAACTGACAATTGATCACAGCTTTAAGCCTCTATCGAACTAGAGAATATGACGTTGAAAGATGATACTTTTAAAAGGCTGTAATCTGCAAATAACTAACAAAAAAAAATGTTTTTAACCTTATTTGGCACACGAAGTTTTCTAACACCGTTTATATTGTACAGCACAAAAACCTTGTTACTCTGCTTTGGTCCTCACTAGTCACTTATATTAACATTTCTTCACAATAATGAAATCTAATGCAAAAATACTGTTATCAAATAAAAATAAGAAAGAAATCAGAGGGGAAAATTACAACATATATACAGATAAAAAAAAAATATTTCAAATTACTATATTTTTTTAACGTTTTAATATTTTTATTTGGCCCCATTGCAGAATAATTTAAAAGTTAAAAAAAATGGAAAATTTTGATTTTTCTCTACATAAACATGTGTTCTACCAAGAGGTATAACTTGTAAATGTTGAGTTTTGAAAATCATTAGGATAGTAAAAAATGTCTATATAAGCAGCTTCCAATATTTTCAAGCTACATCAGAAAAAGGCTTAAAACCTTATGCACCTCAATTGTATATTTTTCATTATTAAATACTCAAATCAAAACTTTCTTTGTGGATACTGCCCTCTCATGACAAAGACAACAGTGGTGTCTGCGCTGGTATTCTGATTAAAACTCTTGCAGTTTTACTGGCTACCTGTAAAGTCCATTAACAATCTAGTTTAACTAACATATTTTTAGTTTGTACAAACCAGTGGAATTCTGGGAATGCCTCTGAAATTCTTTTGTGGCAAACACACAATTGCAAACTGTGAGCCATAGCAATTATAGTTATCTATGCTTATGGAAATGTCTATCTTAATGCAGATATTTACCATCCAAATTATTCGGCAAACTATATATTGCTTTTGTTTTCTTTTTACTACTGGGCTAAACCCCTGACATGTGAATTATTAATGGACTTTTTTTTTATATTAAACATTACAAATTTCCCATTTTAGAGACTTTTATTCCAATTTTTGTATACAATAATCAAATGTATAACAGTTTTTACCCTCTACCATCAGGATACACATTAATCACAATTTCTACATACTGTATGGTCATTGTACGGAAATGTGTGCACACCTATTATTTTGGAATATATTCAATTTTGCCATTTAAATCATTCATTAACTAGATCTAACAAGACATAACTGTTTTCTTACAGTCACTGAATGTCAGGCACATAGGGTGAACTTCTGCTTAACAAGTCTGTCTCCAAGTTGACATTAATGGGCTCTAGTTGATACACCAATGTAACACCTTCTTACAAAGTAATTTTGTACAGCACCATGAAGGTTTCCACCCATCCTATGGGTTTTACATTTTATGTTTGCAAAGTAAAATATTTCTAGTGGTTTTAAATGCATATATTATGCATGCCTGTATGATAATTCACAAGAGACAATTGGATGAATGTACTGAATGTGTGCCATTAGTTTGGCCTATCCCACAGACAAGAAAACCTTTTGAGAGGACCCGCAAAAAAAAAAAAAAATTAACAAAAGGATTATTGAACAGTAGCCAAAGTCGCAGGAAACACCATGTTTCTTCCTAACGACCCTTCGATGCCTTCAAGCTATCTTCTGCATTGCCGGAAAGGTTGACATTGTAACATTGTTTGTACGTATTATTTGTATTTTTACAAATGGTTCATAGGGTTAAAAGCCCCTGATTCTGATGCTGCACCAGCCATGTTCAACCAGGTGTCCAGGGAGTTGTGGGAAGAAGGATGTAGAGAAGTATTCTCAGAGAGAGACAACATCATTGCATAAGCCTGTGGGAGGATACAATATATGAATGCAGAAATAAAAACAAAGCAGTAACATTTTTAAATACTACAGTAAACAAATTAAAAGTTACAATAAAGGTGGAAAGGGGAAAAAAAAGAAAGGTGGATAGAAAAAAAAAAGTGGTAAAATAACATTAACCATAAAAGCTAGGCATTCTAGAAGGCTGAGTAAATCTATCCTGGAAATTGCCAGGGATCAAATAGTAAGCCCCATGGCATGCCCGGTATAAGGGGAAATTATATTTATTTTAAGCGTAATATCCTAATTGTTTATCCGTTTTATTACAATTGTTAAAACATTTTTTTTTTTCATTTTGTAACTTTGTAGTATTGTGCATATGAATGACTAGGATTTTGCTGAGTTTCGGATGAGTATCTTTAGAGAACCTCTCCTTAAAGGGGCCCATACGTCAATCGATCCAATCGGAGATTCATTATTTTCTGACTATTGGTAAAATCCAACATGTTAGAAATCCCAGGCTCTCTGATTCTTATAATTTTTGGTATAGAATCAGCAAATCTAGGATTTCTAGCATGTTAAGTTTTGCTGATTGTTGGACTCAATTGTCATCAAAATGCAGGATTTCACCAATTCCAACCCAAAAATTATTGGAATCAGCAAGTCTCGGATTTCTAACATGTTGGATTTTATAGATCATCAGGGAATTGTGAATCAACCATCGGATCAATTGAAGTATGGGCACCTTTAGTTGGGTGGTATTGACCATGCAAGAATTTTTTTCAATTGATGTTTTTGTTTGTTTTTAACATTATGGTTATAATATA
The DNA here is from genome assembly GCF_028390025.1 of Pseudophryne corroboree. Classification (NCBI taxonomy): domain Eukaryota; kingdom Metazoa; phylum Chordata; class Amphibia; order Anura; family Myobatrachidae; genus Pseudophryne; species Pseudophryne corroboree. The sequence continues at coordinate 290,233,794 of NC_086453.1, read as the reverse complement.
CTATGGAGTGAAAATAATTATTGCCAAAATTATTAGAAAATATTTAAGATGTTTTCTGCAGTTTCAAATGCTGCCACCCAATGAAGCCCTGCTACTAAATTTTTTTGGAGCTGTATAAAATGGAGTATAAACAAGTGGAATCAATTAGCTGCACCAGCGGTGAACACAGATTTGTCTAGATCCCCATGGGGTGAACGGAATCTGACTACATTAATTCTCACAAAAATGCAGCTAATAGATTCTACCCCTAAAAGTTACAATACATAGTATATTGGCAGAGGTTTGGTGTATCAAATAAAATAACTGAACAGTTCATTTGATACACCAAACATCTTAAAATACAGTATACATTGTTATTTTTAGTACTCAATTTATACAGTTCCTATAAGTTTTATAATATATTGTGAATAGTAATACAGCTAATCCCTGCAGATATTTGCTTGTACAGTATGTAGAGTTGTATGCCCCTCATCCATCTGTTTGTGGAAGTAGCTGCCCTCAAAAACAGCTCACAATTGCACCAACCTCATATCTGGAACCAGATCGATCTTTGCATATGTTCATCTCAGCAAAGCTCAAAATTCTAACTTTACTCCACTGATACACCCTCAGAACACTTAGCTTATATGTGAACATGCCACTGCTACCCAGGGGCGGATCCAGAAGAAAATGATAGGGGGGGCACCGTGGAAGGGGCAAGTACATTTGCGTGCGGCTTCGGTGCATGTGAGGTGGCGCTTCTTATACAATGCCCACAGTTGTAGCGCTCATTATGCAATGTCCACTGTACTGGTAGTGCCCCTTATATAGACCCCATAGTAGTGGTGCCCCTTATGCAATCCTGTAATGTTGCCTGTAGTAATTCCCCCAGTCATTATGCCCCCAGTGGTAATGCCCCTGCACTTATGACCCCCGTAGTTTACCCCCCCCTTTAGTTTAGCCTCCCAGTGGTAATGCCCCCAGTAGTTTAGCCACCAGTAGTAATGCCCCCCTGTAGTTTGCCCCATTGTAGTTTAGCCCCTGTAGCTATGCCCCCCTTGTAGTTTAGCCTCCAGTAGTAATGCCCCCAGTAGTTTGGCCCCTGTAGTTATCCCCCAGTAGTTTGGCCCCTGTAGTTATGCCCCCAGTAGTTTGCCCCCCCCTGTAGTTTAGCCCCCAAGTGTAATGCCCCTGTAGTTAAGCCACCAGTAGTAATGCCCCTGTAGTTACGCCGCCAGTAGTTAGCACCTTTGTAGTTGGCCCCCAGTAATAATGTCCCCCAGTAGTTTGCCCCCAGTAGATGCCACCCAGCAATAATGTCCCCCAGCAGTTTGCCCCCAGTAGATGCCCCCCAGTAATAATGTCCCCCAGTAGTTTGCCCCCCAGTAATAATGTTCCCCAGCAGTTTGCCCCCAGTAGATGCCCCCTAGTAATAATGTTCTCCAGCAGTTTGCCCCCAGTAGTAATGCCCCCTAGGAGTTTGCCCCCAATAGATGACCCCCCCAGTAGTAATGCCCCCAGTAATAATGCCCCTAGTAGATGGCCCCCAGTAAAAATGTCCACCAGTAGCTGCCCCCAATAGATGACCCTCCAGTAGATGCCCCCCAGTAATAATGCCCCCAGTAGATGGCCCCCAGTAACTACCCCCAATAGATGACCCCCCAGTAATAATGCCCCCTACGAGTTTGCCCCAATAGATGACCCCCCAGTAGTAATGCCCCCAGTAGATGCCCCCCAGTAGATGGCCCCCAGTAAAAATGGCCCCCAGTAGCTGCCCCCAATAGATGACCCCTCAGTAGTGATGCCCCCCCAGTTATAATGCCCCCAGTAGTAATGCCCCTTGTTGATGCCCCCCAGTAGTAATGTCCCCCCGCAGTTTGCCACCAGTAGATGCCCCCGCTGCATTAAGGAAGAAAAAAACATCATACTTACCAAGCCCCGTTCCCGCTTCCAGGCCGCTGCAGTCTTCCTCCTCCCTGGGCGTCCGCTCCTCAGTCAGCACTATGAGAGAGACGTCATGACTGATGTCTCTCCCATAGCGCATGCCACACAGTGACAGCGCCGGAAGCCGGAGCTCAGTACTGAGCTCCTGCCTCCGGCTGCCGCTGTGCAGGGAGATGGGCGCCCGCTGGTAACACAATCTCAGCGGGCGCCCGTCATCTCCCTGTGTGGCGCCGGCGCGGGGACGGGGGACAGAAGGCCACAAATGACAGGGGGGGGGCACCGGCCCGAGTGCCCCACCCTGGATCCGCCACTGCTGCTACCCATTTACACCCAGGGGCAGATTGGTCATAGGTCTCACCAGGAAGATTCCTGGTAGTCCGACATGTCTGTGGGGACTGTTTTGTGTGTTGTCATGTGGCCCCACCCCCCACATGACAGGCAGCCCACCGCACTCAGTACACTGCATTATCCCCATTCATTCTGTTATTCCATCTCTGCAGTACAGCAACTCTGCCAACCAGTGATGCTGCCATGGCTACATGGTTTGTTATACCTCCTGTGCTGCCCATGTCAGGCCACCTCTCTAAAATTTTACAGTGACACTTTTAGTTCCCAATCCGTCCCTGGTCTCAGACACAACAGCAGCAAAAGATCCAAGGAAGGTCGCAATTGCGTACAATCAGGCCCTATTAGGAGGGATCCCACCCGCCCTCAATAGACCCCATCCCCTCATCAGACTGCAACCACATTAGTGCTGCTTCCATACATTTCCTGGGCTGATTTCCCCAGAAGTGCAGATGCAACTGAGTTGCGTGTGACTTAGAAATGCCAATAGTTGCTTGTTTTTGAGCACACTAGGACACTAAGCTTACTTAGGGCTAATAACAGCAAGAATCTGTTCTAATGTGCCTGGTGCACTTAAAACATAAGGGGATTAGTATTTCGGAAATAAAAAGTTGAAGACAATATTTGTCTGAAATTATGGAATTGTTTATGATTGTTTCAATATTCAAAGGCATATTTTTTTCTTTTTCTGTATGGGGGCTTTGAAAAGATCAATTCTGAATTAGGAGAACCAAAACTGTTTGCTACTCATTTTCGACTGCCAATAGTCCAATCAAGTCTGTTTAATTTCACTTTATACTTCCATTCTGACCATTGAAAACAAATTTCCACAATCTCAAATCTCATTGATAGAATAGATGGGGGGCACACACCATTTTCCAAATGCCAACAATAAGAAAGGTCATTGAAAAATAACCCCTGACATTCTATAGCATAGTAGAATAAACTAATAAATAATTGAATTATGTGTTAGTGTTGTAGTAGTATATATGCATTTCAATCATATTAAATGACAGAAAATTACAAATTATATTTCCTGTAATAACATATTCAGGTTTGTTTGTCATACAATTGAACATAGACAGTTAGTACACTGAGCAAATTTAGCAGACATGTAACAGAGACATGCAAATGGCTTGCTTTGAAACAAAAGACAACACAAAGGTATAAATCCAGCAAGTTATTTCCCTGGCAACCACCATAAAGTTGCAGAACATAGTAAGAATATCCATAAAAAAATTGTGTTGTTACCGAGCCTATGTAACAAGTTTGTCTTAATTAATATATTTCATAGTTAATTGTAAAAGGTAGGAAAAAAAAATTAAAAACACAATAAAAAAAATAATCTACAGGTGACTTTGATCACTGATCATTAATTTAGATTTACTGTAGTTTCACAAAAGATATTTTTTTGCAAATAAAATATTAGAAATTGTTTTTAATACAAGCTATAAACTGAAAATTAACTTATTTATAGAAAAAGAAATAGCTCAGTAATTGTTTCCCCCCCCCCACAGACATCATTAGCCACTTGAAAAATGCATAATTATGTCCATTATTCCACAATGCAACTTAGATACAAGTTGTTTTTGTATATATATTTTTAGTCACGTATCGGTTTCTGAAAATATGTAATCAAAAAGTACACACTGAAGTGCATTTACCCATTATTGTTGTTTTATAACATTTTATACTTATTTTAATTTTACAATGCTGTTTTGGAGGCAAGCTATGTGAAATAATTCTGTGGTCTGTACCTACCTGGTTTTTAGCCTGCCTGTACAGAGATTCTTTTAATGTCTCAGAGTCTAAGACGGAATTAAACACATCTTTTACTTCAAATGCTTCCTCTGCTGTTTTTCGAAGGTCCAGCCCCTTCCCAAAATTCGGAATCTGCTCCACATCTAACAGGCGGGCATCTTCCTCCTCAATACACCTGTACCAATGACCAGGGGAGGGGAAGGGGATGACCCTTCATTAGCTTCTCTGGCCTTCATTCAGGCTAGCCAATGTCGCAAGTTTGCTATAGTATCTTGGTGCTATATGCATGCACATGTAATGGTGCTTACAGACACATGAACACATGCACGGAAGAGGACAGGTACAGAACCAAAGGCAGGAAGCTTCTAAATGGATTAGACAGACATGCTTGAGACAGTCAAGTATGAGAACGTCTTCTACATAATGAAACATGTTCTACAATGAGTGGAAGACAATGTTAACAAGGCTTAAGGTGTAAAGCTCATTTAAATATCATTAGTGTGTCAAGCTCAGAGAAAAGTTAAATACAATTGGTCTTCTACATTCCCCATATAGAAATATGGCATATATTTCCACACTAGGGATGGCTGGACCTATGATTAAATTGCCTACACAGGTGATGTGCCAAATAACACAAATACAACTGTTCAACTGTTAACTGTAACGGCCAAATAACGGAGAGTCTCATCATGCCGTAGAGACTGCTGAACACTACCCTCTTGATTAATCAGCAAATTTGCACATCCAAAAACAAAACAATCCAATCTATTCCAACCATATTTTCTTCTAGAAAAAAATCAAGACCCGTACAAAATTGAAGACTAAACTTGGGAAACCAAATCAGTTTGTATATGGCCAACATAACAAAAAATTATGTTTGTATTTAAAATGCGCTGATACATTGTACTGACAAAGCCTTCATAGGTATTGTATAATATACTCCACCACTTTCATTTGTTGATGTGAGTTAGCTTAAAATGTGACCAATCAAAACTTAGGATGGCCAACGGACGGCTAACAATGCCATCTTTGTCATGATTACACCTTCCCACAAAATAATTTTGTCATGAGAAAATATGTTAACACTGTATCTTTAAAGTATTATACAAATTGAAAGTTGTCAAATGTGGCTGTAGCCTGGAATGAATGAAACCTAAATGTATAAACATCGGTCAAGATAAAAGTGCTTATAAGCTATTGATGTTCTTATTTGCTTTTCGCCAGAATCAGTAGAATGGTAGTGACACACACACAGAAATGGATCATGGAGATTAAACATGGCGTCGGAGGGCAGTGAAGAGATTAACTGACCTTCGGGTGTGATCAAAACTCATAGTGAGGGATGTGGGTTCTTCATCTTCCTCATCCTCCTCATATGGTTCCTGTGTCTCCATTGTAGGAGAAACGGTCTCATCGTGCGACTTTCCTGTGAGACTTCCATCTTCATAGTCTTCTTCAAGATCATCATCATCATCTTCATCCACATCTTCTGGTTTCTGGTTGCCTAGGCCACAACACTTAGAACTACTGTCAATATCCTGAATTTCTGTTCTAAAATACCAAAAATGAAGAGAATGGCAATCAGCTAATTCAGTCAGGCAATTTAACTGCAAATTTCCATTTTGTGAAAAAAACAACAACCCACTATGCCTAATATATATAAAAATTGCTTTATATAGAGTGACGACTAATTAACATCCACACATTTATAAATTACAGTTCATAACGTGTCTCAGATAAGATATTTTGACTTATAAAAGATTTCCATGGTTGGTAAGTTAATGCATAGTCATAGTTCAAAACAAAATTGCTTTAAATTAAAATAGGAAATGTACTTTTTTTTTTACAACACAATTAGCATATGTAAAAAAAAGCGTTAAAGTATATTTTTAAAAAACCCAGCAAAGGTCACAAGTCAGATGGACAGAAAATAGAAATGTGGGCATAATATAAAAAATGGTCCCATAAACATAAGTGAATCAAAACAAAAGGCTTCAAACCTCTCAAGCACACAAACTATCATTGCAATAGTCCCAATTCATTTTTTGAATGTAGTTAATTACAAAAAGGAACATAAAAGTGTGAAAACACTTTATGCACGCAACTGATGTCTGTTCTTTCATAAAACTGAATAAAATATTTAAATTTTCGATACCATTGATTTTTTTTTTCCCTTTTCAGTCCCATTTTCAGGAAGGTCTTTTCAGTACTCTGGATTGTGTCACCTAATCTAAACATATAAGTGGTGTGTTTGTTTTAGCCTTTTTCACTCCGTTATTCTTTATGATAAATGCCCACATTTGATTCTCTCTCAGGAATCATTATGCCAGTCTGAAATGTATTCCTTTTGTCTATCTTCATCCCACAGCAGGAAAGGCTGAATAATCTCCAGTTCCCTTCAGGAAATGCCACACAAAGTTTATTTCTTAAGTATGCAACCTAATGCCTTCACACCCTCTTCCCCAAGACACAAACTCCATAAACTGGTGATTAATGAGACAGACAAAAACACAAGAACATACATATTGTGAAATTTCAGAGCCATTTTAGATAAGAGTGTAGGTCTGTGAATTTATGGCCCAGTTGAGAAACAGCCTTGTTTTCACTGTGTCACGACTTGCTGGTAACTTTGATTGGGTGTCAGGATTGCGTCCTGCACAATTTCAAGTTCCAACCATTAAATTGCATTTATATTTAAGATGCCAGCTATGCAGTGTTTTGTGAGGGATCTTTATTACATTGTTAAAAATAAATATCAATTTACTTTTCAGAGGCAAAACATGATGAAGGATACAGTAACATGATGAAGGATACAGTATAGGAATAGGGCACATGGCCGTCACAACCATTGAATAATTTCATGGGTGTAGAATAATTACTTGTGGTTCATTTGATCTCCCGTATTAGCTTAAATAGCAATGCATCCAAAGGCTTACCCAAAAGGACCCGGACGCTAACACTACAGCAGCCTACCTCCTAATCCCAGCCTAAGGCTGTAACTGGTTCTCTATACTAACCAGTTCCTAGCTGCTAAACTTACAGACACAGTCTAACCCTAATTGCATGGCGTAACAAACAGACTGGGCATCAGAACAACAGTATTCTCAAGCTGACCTTGAAAGTGATTGTAGTAATTGCCCAAGAGCTCTGGATAGCAACTGTAATGGCATTCTTTATCCACCAGTAACAGGCACGTAGGGAATACCAGGCACTGGAAAGTTGTTTGAGCAGCCATAGCTTTCTCAGGTCAGCTCCGCATTTGGGGTACTTACATTCTGGCAATTACAAATTAGTGCTATCATGTTTGGTATCATATTGTTCGCACTCCACAACTGAACTCTTCAGTTGTCATTGTTGGAGTACATATTTTCTGTAACATGTCTCATATTGGGGCTCGCAAATTAAATGTGGCATTCCACTGCCTCCATTCTCTCCACTTACAAATTCACGCTTGACATGGTGGTCACCTGATGAAAAAAAAAGACTAAATATTTTTGAAGAGATCCAACTTGTGATTATGTATTTTAAATATAGAAGTGGCCCTCAAGCCGGCTACACATCAGTACGATGTGTCGCCGGCCACTCCGGTGGGTGACGGGACCCTGCATCGGCAACTGTGTATGCAGGGGGTGGGTGGGGTGAACGGTGCGAACGGGGAAGCATAGCATCATTAGCGATCTCTTCTGGTTGACCCTGCAGCAGGGCCGAAGGGAAGACATCGCTAATGAACGTGGGAGTGCGCAAAATGGGCATACACACCGCCGATATGCCTGGAAATGGCAAATCAGGCAAATTTTGATATAGTGTGCCCGCCATTACTGTAAATAATTCATAATTTAGCCTACAACTAATCAAACTGTTGTGACGTTTCATCTGTGGCCAAAGTTCTGTAAAATTGTGCCCATTGGGTCTACAGTAAAGGCTACAATTTCACGCATGGTACATCCTATTAAACGTCTGTGTTATGCGTGTCAAATTTATGAGTGTTTTGTATTCATCAATATTGTCCCCCACTCCCTTACTAACAACTGCATGAGTATTATTAATGGGTGTCTAGCGTCCTCTGCAGCCTGCTTTCTTCCTGGTGGCACTTGTAAGTGCTTAATAAAAGTTTACTTTATTTTAATTATAGTACTTATATATCCATGTGCAATTTGTGCATACATATATAAATATGTATATACATACATACATATAAACACACACACATATGATATATATACATGCGTATATATATATATATATATATACACATGTACTGTATGTGTATATATATATATATATATATATATGCATGTTTAATATGCTATGTGTATATGTATATAAGGGTTCACTACGATATGCCGGCGGTCGGGCTCCCGGCGAACCAGCATACCGGCGCCGGGAGCCCGACCGCCGGCTTACCGACAGTGTGGCAAGCGCAAATGAGCCCCTTGCGGGCCCGCTGTGCTCGCCACGGGCACGGTGGCGCGCCACGCTATTTTATTCTCCCTCCAGGGGGGTCGTGGACCCCACGAGGGAGAATAAGTGTCGGTATGCCGGCTGTCGGGATCCCGGCGCCGGTATACTGTGTGCCGGGATCCCGTCAGTCGGCATACTGAAGATCACCCGTATATAAATATATACATAGGTGTATATACGGTATATATATGTAGATATATATGTAGATATATATATATATATATATATATATACACACACACACACACACACACACACACACACACAGACACACTAGTTTTACGGACCCATATACTGGGTCACCTCAGTCCCCAACCCCCGTGCTTGGCTCCACCCAGTTCTGGAAACCCCCCCCATGCAAATCCTGCGTTTGCCACTGCACCAGCAATAGCATTCAGTCATTACATTCACTTTCAGGCCTCCAGTCTACAGGCAGTTAAAAATTCCCCATCTGTTGTGTTGAATAAACAATGCAGGCTACAAAAATTGGTTGGCGATTAAATAGCCCTTGCTGTCAGCATCTCCGAATGCCATTTATCACCCGCCCAGACAGACAGAAAACAAACGTCATTTTGATAGCCTCTATTCCGAGCTGTCCTGGCGACATTTGCAGTATGTGTGGGAATTTGAAACGAACTACACCCCGTTTATTTACACAACTCACAAATGAGGATTCAGTGGGGAATAACCTGCAAAATGTGGCACAGATGCCTTCATTAGAGCTTTTGTTCATTTGCTGTTCTCATGAATTATCTTAACATTAGTCAAAGTTATTTTGTTTCTTAATATTTAAGATTTTCAAGTCTGTCTTCAGTAAGATACAGTAAGCACATTTTAAAAGGGCATTACACAAAAACTTTTTTATTTATATAGTTAAATATATACTATACAATAAAAGGCTAACGCTGATCATCACCTCTATGGGGAAAATTAGAGCATGCTGATGGCCACTAAAATGGCGCATAATGGAGCAATTCAAGTGTTGCTCCATTTCAGTGCGCACAGCCTGCGGCGCTGACATTAATGTTATGTTTTTCCGTCACTTTGACGGGCTGGTAACTAGTGTATATATATATATATATATATATATATATATTTCCAAACAAGAGGCACTCACCAGGGTCTTTGCAGCATAATCACACAGTGGAAGCCATGCGGCGGTCGACATTTCGGTCACTAAACATGACCTTCCTCAAGACACAATCCCACAGAGAGGCAGGTGTATCTACCCAAGTGCCCAGCACCTCCTTACATACCCCTAGCAATCACTAACTGGATAGCCATGCCCGTTGCCGCCAACAATATTTTTTATATATAAATATATATATATATATATATATATATATATATATATATGTATGTATGTATCTATCTTGTAGCGTTTCTATTTGATACGCTACAAATAGCCTGATGATCGTGTTTATTACACTGAAACGTTGCTGAAAGCGTGGTTTGGTTGTCCTTTATTCAAAGTCGAGTGCCGCACCTTATCTGGGTGTATATATATATATATATATATATATATATATATTTCCAAACAAGAGGCACTCACCAGGGTCTTTGCAGCATAATCACACAGTGGAAGCCATGCGGCGGTCGACATTTCGGTCACTAAACATGACCTTCCTCAAGACACAATCCCACAGAGAGGCAGGTGTATCTACCCAAGTGCCCAGCACCTCCTTACATACCCCTAGCAATCACTAACTGGATAGCCATGCCCGTTGCCGCCAACAATATTTTATATATATATATATATATATATATATATATATATATGTATGTATCTTGTAGCGATTCTATTTGATGAAACAGCAAGGGATCTAACATATATCCGAATATTATTTTGTATAAAAGTTAAAGCAAATATATAATTGTACAGTTTCATAAACAGCCACTGGGAGGCACTGTTGAGTTGGTGATTAGAGATAAAGTTTACGAGTCACTCCCACCAAGGGGAGGTGGTGATGTTGTGGATGGAACCCATGTTCAATATGCTATGGATTAGTGTTATCATTGGAGCGTGACATACACTATGGGGGTAATTCAGACTTGATTGCTAGGGTGCGTTTTTTTGCATCCCTGCGATCAAGTAGTCGCCGCCTACACGGTGAGGGTATTACCTTTGTGCAGGTGTGCGGTCGCTTTTGTTGGAGGCCTGCACAAACACCGGACTTACTCAGCCGCTGCGTTGATCGGGGCCGGAGCTGACATCAGATACCCTCCCTCAAAACGCTGAGTCCCTCCTGCGTTTTCCCGGACACTCCTACAAAACAGTCAGTTGCCACCCACAAATGTCCTACATAGTAACATAGTATCTGAGGTTGAAAAAAGACAATTGTCATTCGAGTTCAACCTATTTGTGGTCTCCTATGCATGATGATTTGACTAAAATTTCTGACTGATGCTACTGTCAGCCGTTGCATTTTATCCCTATTTATAGTAACTATAATGCATGACTATGCACCATACCCCTGGATATCCTTATCCATTAGGAATTTATCTAACCCATTCTTAAAGGTGTTGACAGATTTCGCCATTACAACTCCCTCGGGCAGGGAATTCCAAACACGTATTGTCCTTACCGTGAAAAAGCCTTTACGCCGTATTGTGCGGAATCTCCTCTCCTCTAACCTGAGCGAGTGTCCACGAGTCCTCTGTGTTGATCTAACCAAAATAGGTCCCGCGCAAGCTCTGTGTATTGTCCCCTTATATATTTGTAGATGTTGATCATATCCCCTCTTAGTCTCCGCTTTTCCAATGTAAACATGCCTAGTCTTTCAAGCCTTTCCTTGTATTCCATCGTCTCCATGCCCTTAATTAGTTTGGTCGCCCTCCTCTGTACCTTTTCAAGCACCAGGATATCCTTTTTGTAGTACGGTGCCCAGAATTGTACACAGTATTCAAGGTGTGGCCTCACTAGTGATTTATATAACGGGAGTATAATACTCTCGTCCCTAGCATCAATACCCCGTTTTATGCATGCTAATATCTTATTAGCCTTCTTTGCTGCAGTCCTACTTTGGGTACTACTGCTTAGCTTGCTATCTATGAGGACACCTAAGTCCTTTTCCAGTACAGAATCCCCTAATTTTACCCCAGTTAGTAGGTAGGTGTAATTTTTGTTCTTGTTACCACAGTGCATTACCTTACACTTGTCTGTGTTGAAGCGCATTCTCCATTTGGCTGCCCATGCTTCTAATTTAACTAAGTCATTCTGAAGAGACTCGGCATCCTCCTCTGTATTTATAGCCTTACACAATTTGGTATCATCTGCAAAAATTGACACCATGCTCTCTAGACCTTCTGTTAGGTCGTTAATGAAAATATTGAACAATAGCGGTCCTAATAATGAGCCTTGCGGTACACCACTTAGCACTTCAGTCCAAGTTGAAAAAGATCCATTAACCACAACGCGCTGCTCCCTGTTATCTAACCAGTTTTTGACCCAAGTGCATATTGTGCTTCCTAGCCCTGATTCTTGTAGCTTGTAGATAAGTCTCATGTGTGGTACAGTATCGAACGCTTTGGCAAAGTCTAAAAAGATTACATCCACGTCTTTACCCTGATCTAGGTTTGCGCTTACTGTTTCATAAAAGCCAAGTAAGTTGGTTTGACAGGATCTGTCCTTCATAAACCCATGTTGATTCCTTTTAATGACCTTATTGACTTCAAGGAACTTCTGAATACTATCTCTTAGAATACCTTCCAATACTTTCCCCACTATAGATGTAAGACTAACTGGTCTATAATTACCTGGATCAGCTTTACTTCCCTTTTTGAATATAGGCACTACTTCCGCTATACGCCAGTCTTTGGGAACCATACCTGATATAACTGAATCCTTAAAGATCAAAGATAGCGGTTTTGCCAGTTCAGAGTGAAGCTCCATTAGAACCCTTGGGTGAATACCATCGGGCCCTGGTGATTTATTAATCTTTAAATGTTTTAATCGGTCACAGACTACTTCCTCGCTTAAATAAGTACGTATCAGTGGGATATTCTCATTATTGAGATTGTGTGTCAGTCCCTGAAATGGGTCCTCTCTAGTGAATACTGTTGAAAAAAACTAATTTAGTGTGTCCGCTATGTCATTATCATTTTTGCTTAAGACTCCCAACTTGTCTTTTAAAGGGCCTATACTCTCTTTCTTTAATCTCTTGCGATTAATGTATTTAAATAATTTTTTGGGATTCGCTTTGCTTTCCTTTGCTACTAGTTTTTCAGTTTCTACTTTAGCCGCTTATTTCCTTTTTGCAAATTTTGTTACATTCCTTATAGTGCTGAAATGACTCTGCTTCCCCGTCAGATTTGTATTTTTTAAATGCTCGCCTATTCTTGCCCATAAGTTCCTTAATCTTTTTGTTAAGCCACATCGGTTTATGATTTTTATTCCTTTTTTTGCTACTCATAGGAATAAATTTGAGTGTATTTTTAGCTAGCAGGAATTTTAGTACCTCCCTTTCTCCGTAGTATTTTTTCCTAAAAACAAACCTTCCCATTCAATATCCCTGAAAAATACCCTCATCTTTTCAAAATTTGCTTTGCTAAAGTTTAGAGTCCTAGTTGAGCCAGTATAGGGCTGTTTATGGAAACTGATATTGAATGTGACCATATTGTGGTCGCTGTTTCCTATGGGTTCCCCTACTATAATACCTGATACCAAATCCCCATTTGTCAATCACCTTGCGATCGCACATGCAATCGCTTTTTTCGCTCCATCCCGTCGCTATGCACCGATGCTCGGTGCAGTCGTCTGACGCGCCGGCGCATTGCGGTGCATATGCATGCGCAGTTCTGATCTGATCGCAGGCTGTGAGAAAACGCAGCCTAGCAATCAGGTCTGAATCGGCCCCTATATTGATAAGGTGAATTCTCAGGAAAACCGGTTCAGGATTCAAAGTGGCTGCTTCCATTTAGTAGGCAGCAGAAATCAGAAGTAGGGCAGCTGGCTTTGCTAATTAGTAAAAACATGCAAATTAATAATGTTGTGTGTGTGTAAAATAATTCATGCCACCACTGTTTATGGAATATTTATAGACCGCATAAACAGACACTGTACTAAGAAATGTAGAGGACGATGTGGAGTTAAGCCCATGTCTTTCTGCACTGCACATGCTCTGGAAGTGAGTATACAGAGGTGTGAGCGAATCAGAGATGTGAAATTACAGCTGCTTGCGGCTTAAAGGGCGCAACTGGGCTTTAACTGAGTGTTCTCGCGCAGATAATGCTCAGTGGGGGCGTGCCGATGGAATGGCTGGCTATGCAGAGCTGGATGGAACATATCCTCAGCACCTAGTATAGGCAGATGCAAAAGCACGGATGTGGATGATGACGATGGGTTTACACCAAGCGCGCAAAGAGGGGGTGAGCGCATCACCAAGGGTGGTTTAAGGGAGGAGGGGTCCCATGTGTAGACTCTGTGCAGGACCCCTCCTCTCTGGCAGTGCAGTAGACATTGTGGCACTGTGCCATTCTACTGCGCATGAGCAGTTATCTGGGAACATAGTGACCAGATGGTGACTGTGCATGCACAAATCTGAGGGAAAATGGTCTATGCGGACTGGGCCCGTGAAGCAGCCCTGGCATGTCACTGTGCACATGAGTGCGACAAGGGTGAGGCATGCTACGAGTCAGGTCTGCCATCAGAAATTGTGGGGCCCAGTACTGACAAAATAGACAGGGCCCCTCCCTCCCCCCAAATAAAGATTGTGCCACACTGCTCCACCCCTATGTGATGTCATACATTGTGACGTTACACATAGGTGGAGTGTTGCGGACCTACAGGAATAGTTTACAGAGAGTTGATGCGCAGATACGACTTGTTTTAAGAAGTCCTCCCTGCACATCAGCCTCAGGTATTGGCAGTAGGAGCCAGGGGTGGGCCCCCATCTATGCAAGAGCCCGGGACACTAGTCCCAACAGTCCCACCCCCCCGATGGCTGCCCTGCCAAGAGTCATGGGGCCTGGCCATGCAGCACGCACTATATACCAGCCTATAGGTGAGACGGAGGGAAGTCAGGCGGCAGAGCAGAGAGCCAGGAGGCTGTGCTGCTCGGCAAGCCCCGCTCTGGACATTGGCCCTTCTAGCATTTGCCAGTAGTGCCCAATGGCCAGCCCAGCCCAGCCCATTATAGATACGAAAATGCATAGAATGTTGTATGTGACAAATATACGCACCATATTCTGCGTACGCAATGTGGGAGCATCTGCAGCCTGGCTCTGCATTATACCCACAGTTCCCATCCAGATGTGATTATACTATAAAGACCTACAGTACTGCTGCCTACACAAGTAACAAAGACACATCGTAACAATGTAACACAACACCAAGTCAGTGGTAACTATAAACATATAACTTACTGAAGTATATAAAAGTTATTAGGACAATGCACACGTGCCACATCCAGCAAACATGTATTCTTACATGACTGCAAAAAAAAAAAACAGAGAAGGACTGCTAGTAGTCGTCTTAAGTCTAAGACCCTGGGAATAAACTAAACAAGAACAGTTTTAGAATAGAGAGAGAAACCTCCTACACCTAAGAAACTTCTACATAAACAATGTCTGGCTTAGGGTCCCAGCCCGGGAGAGGGAGAGCCAGAGAGCGGTCACATCACTCTTACAATGATTAATGCCATATCCTTCATGTACTATAGCAGCCACTTCATTCCAGACTAATGATGGTCTCCTTACAGTCCCCAATTCACACACACACTCATTTTATCCTTCACACTCTTTAAATCTCTTTTCCTTCTCAATTAATGCTGAACTCAGGGTCTAATAGGTAGTTTTATTTTTAGTGCTCCTGTTTGTCCTAGCTGAACTTGCGACTCTTTAATACATGCTGCCTGCAGACACGCACTGAAAGTTATGGAGAATTAATTTACTAACGTACAGAATGAGTGAGTGATGCCAAAAGCAACCACCGAGTCAGAATCTAACTTACGGCCCCTACACACTGCGCGATTGCCGGGCGAGGTGCCCGACGGCCAATACGGCCGATGGGCAACCCGGCGGGTGCGTGTGTGTGTTGGGGGTGGCGGTGTGTGACGGGGGAGTGAAGTTTCTTCACTCCCCCCCGCCACCCAGCTCCATAGCACTGCATGCAATTGCAAATATGGACGATATTGTCCATATTGGCTTGCAGATATGAACGAGCGTGGGGCCGCGCATCGTTCATCATTGGTGCCTACAGACTGAAAGATATGAACGATATCTTGTTCATTAATGAGCGAGATCGTTCACATCTTTCACTGGTATCTTTCAGTGTGTAGGAGCCCTTACACTGCAACAACCAGTCTGATGCTGAGGGCTTGCTGTGGGTTACCGCACGTTTGCCCTTTGTTAGTAATAATCCACAATAAAGGGGGTTACCACCTCCAGATTACTTTTGGGTACATAATTACCAGAATTAACAGGAAAAGTGGAGCTGTTACCCATAACAGCCAATGAGATCCTAGATATTTTCTATACTCTACTAGATAAATGAGAACTAGAATATGTTTGGTTCCTGAAGACAACACCCCCACATTTCCTTTTTAGACGCTACGGTCAGACTATTGGTCTGTAAGAGCGTATGGCAATTGTACCAACTGTCTACCTACTGTGTCTTTCATAAATGTAGCAATAGCATCTGTTGTTTATTGTGTGTTGTTCTAACAGTGTTGTAATTTAAATAATTTGGCTGGGATCAGGTAATTTAAAGCACACATTATTGACACACCTAGACGTAAACAACAAATGCGCGATCCATTACAATGGTAACAAATATAGCCACACACAGGCCAAGAGGACACACACATATATATCTTATCCGTAACCATGGAAACAATCAAGATGTGTACATACTGTACATAAGAAAAAGAAAATACCAAATGGTAGCAATTATATCTGGTACCAAAACGAAAGTGTGGCTGACAGAACCTGGAAGTGAGACGCCGGTCAGTATAACACCTATCAACACAAGGAGATAGATGGGTCCTATGCAGCCATCCTGGTAAGATACCAGGTGGTATTACGAAGGCTGCGGGGAGTTTGTTCTCTGGTAGTAAGTGGGAGGGTATCAATATAAGATTCCCATAATATGAAAAAGGGTTTTACCTGTTTCTCCTTGTTAAAGACTGTTTCTGCCCAATCCATTCTGAATAAAAAGTAGAGTTTATTCAATAATAGAGGTATTTGAGGAGGTTTACTATTGATTCAGCCCTGTAGGATAGTTCTTTTACAGCACTTAAGGGTCATACGTTGTTTTCTGTCAAAGACACCCAATACTGCCCACTCAGGAGTGAAAGGGCCATGATTGAGGCATTTAGCCTCTGCATATTGGCGGACGAGATGCCAAACATATTTAACAATGGGGCATGCCCAAAGATAATGGTAAGTAACTGTTCAGTGTGTTTTAAGGAACAGATAATGAATGATGTGTTCTTCAAGCTTAATTATTCGGCAACATTGTTTGTAGAGGCAGCTGTCACATCTTCTATACACCCAAACATCCATATTCTTTTAAAATATAAAAAGAATGGAAAATACCTCCTAAAATCTCTCAACGTAATAAAAGTCAGGGTTTGCTTTAAAGCAAAAAAAAACATTGATACCTGAAAAAGCCAACAAGAAATGTGATTCATACTATATATATATTTATAACATAAATTTAAGCGAACATTTACACATGATAATAAAATCGTAGCCAATCAGTAATGAGGTGGACTATGATGGTAGAGTGCAGAAAGATTTTGTGATTGTTTTAAATTCAATAAAGAAGTTCTTAAACTTTGGAAAGTTGACAGCACAATAAACAGCAATATAAATTCCCAGCATGTGACATTTGTCGAACAGGCTCCAATCCAGAAAGACCCCTGGAGTAATAACATATTGCATTCATTTACATTGGAATATAGGTGTCTGGTATTTCGCTAATAGAAGTACTTTGTCCTTGCCGGTTTTCTATTGATTTGCCAAGGAATCAGATGGTCTGATGACACTTTCTGAGTAATGGCTGGCAATGGAGAAAGTGATCTGTACTTTGTTAACCATATTGCAACTGAACTCACAATATAGAGGTTATAAAGTAACATGGTGCATAGCGTACTTATTTACTGTAAGTACTCCATAGCAATCAATTACATCCTAGATACCATTACTCTAGTCTGGTTTATAAAATGAAAAGTGTTTGGCTGATTGGACAGGTGGCTATATACTACCATACAGTTGAGCCCCTCACAATTTTAATAAATCACAATTTTTATTTTGTATTTTGTAATGACTGGAGATGACTAACACAATGAATAATAAATAAGATGACAAAGGCAATTCCATCAAATGGACGTAGAGCCTAAAAACATAAAGGTCAAGACAGGTACAAGATGTTGGTGTTATTATTAATGAGCTGAAGTGCTCTATTTTGGTAATAGAAGAAAATAATTTGGATTTGTGATCTAGTGCTTCATATTAGGGCTCTTTAAACTATCAGGGGGATATTTACTGAAGTAAATTACAGATGTGTCCTCATACAACTAGCCTGGATACACCATATGACACGAGACAGCTGCCAAGTCCCATGCGACCCTGCTAATGCAGTGTTTTTTTGCATCTGTTTACTGAAAAATGTTGCACCAGGAGACTGTGCTGGATAATTTGGTATGCGACACTTGTATATCTATGTGCGACTGAGTCTGTACACATAGCACAACTGAACTGGCTGCTGCATCGTAACAATTTGTATGAATATTGAGGGGTCTATGTACTAAGCCTTGGATGGAGCTAAAGTGGACGGAGATAAAGTACCAGCCAATCGGTTCCTAACTGTCATTTTTCAAACCCAGCCTGTGACATGGCAGTTAGGAGCTGATTGGCTGGTACTTTAGACCCTTCAGACTCAGTCGCACACGGATATACAAGTGCCGCACAACAAATTAATCAGCACAGTCTCCTGGTGCATCCTAGTGGCAACGCATTGCGACCAAGATGAATTTTTCAGGTGAAAAAAATGCAAAAATCACACCAGCCGCTAGAAGAGTCACACGGTACCGGGTGCGCCATGTGAGGCTGTTTGGCGCGACTGCAGCAATAATGTATGGGGACACATCTTTTGGTTGCTCCTTTGATCAGGAAGTACATCTATAGAGGAAGTGCCACCATTTATACAGCTGATCCCAGCCAATGATTACACAGGTTACAATGAACCATGTGCTCATCATTTTCTAAATAATCCAGAAGAGTGTTTTATATAAATTGTCAATAAATGTCATCATATTCCTGGTGAGTTTTAGAGGCTCAGTACTGGCTGCATTTCATGACTGTATTACTTGATTAGCCTTGATTACCCATTTGTAAAACATATTAGGAAAGATAAGTGCAGTATAACAGTACAGTAGTTGCATTAGTAGGTAGCAAACATATTGGAATCAGTACAGTTCACCAGGCTCATTTGGTGATTCCGTAACTTTATTAAAAAATGTGCCCAGGTTACACAATTTGTCATACTATTACAAAATTTCTGTAGCTGTATCCCCAGCATGTCCCAATCTTATAATAAAATTGTTAAAATCTAGTTAATTCTGGAAACTGAACTTATCAATTTTGTGTACACACACACACACACACACACACACACACACACACACACACACACACACACACACACACAGCTGTGTCAGGGCATGCTGGGATGTGTAGTTTGTCAACAGCTGGAGGGCCGCAGTTTGGACATGCATGATTTAAATGAATGTAAAAATGTGAAAGTGGCGGGAACTTATTAGGGGTGTGTGATTAGTTTGCCACATTGATATCCAATCACGAGCCCCTGGCACATCACACCCTCCCTTCTACCCAATAGGACTTTGGCTGCTATTGCTGCTGGGTAGAAAATATTTGTTTAAATATAATATAGTTTGTTAAACCAATAAAATCCAGTGCAGTGTTCTTGTACATTCTGAAGTACAAAACAGAGCCAGTGTGTACAAATGCATTCTAGCTAAATAAAAATGAATGTACTCTCTTAATGTTGTTACTGTTTTTATGATATCAGGATTTATTTTAAGCCTTTCTATTAATGTGCCAAACGTATTCCCACAGAATCTATTCCTAGAGATTACTGTGTGCCTGAAATAGTGTCATATGCTGTTACCGCAATAAATTCACCTATTTAAGGCAAGCCAACAGTGGATCAAACAGAATGGTAACTGGAACCGTCAAAGCGGTTCCCTATTAGCGGCTGCACCAAAACATCTGCCATTGATTAATTGTGCAGAATTCTGCTGGGATTCAGCTGTACCACTTTGTAACGGATGGTAATTTTCAATTTATACGCACACAACAGATTTGGTCCCTTTGCGCTCATGTATAGTATTTTAATCTGGAATTCATCAAGCAATTTTTTTTTTTCCGAGCGATGTGTTTTCAACTAAAATGACTGCGTGTACTCCAGCGACCCATACCTCTCAACTCTTTTCATAAACAAAATATCTTCATGGATTGGGTTTCTTTTACATCTTACAGCGTCATTTCAGAGGTTCTGTCATTATGGTTCATTCTTCCTTGTGTGACGCATTGCGGAGCACAAAACTCAAGACAGGAACATATGTTAACCACTTCTGAGCCACGCTGTGTAAAATGAAAGACTCCACCTATATAGATTTGTGTTAGGAGTTAAGTAAAGTGACAAAAAGTCTCTGTTGTGAATTTAACAGGATCCAATCTGTAACGGCTCTCTATATACATCTTCGCCTCATTTAATTCCAAAGATGTTGGATTTGTGATAAATTGGCCCACTGACGAGGGCTGGAGCTGTAAGCAAGTGCTCCAGAGGTGGGCGGGGCCGATTGTAAAGTAACTGGGCCTTGGTAAGGAGATGCAACCTCACCCCCAAGATGGCGCATCTACACCCCCCCTCCTATAATGAGCAGCTTCTGCAAAGGTTTCTCCCTCAGTACTTGGAGCCAACAGATGTCATGTTAGCCATGCAAGCAAGCACTAGATACAGTCTACTGGTATCCGTTCAGATGGTCGACCATGTTATGGTCGACAGTCATTAGGTCGACCACTATTGGTCGACATTGACATGGTCGACATGACATGGTCGACACATGAAAATGGTCGACACACGAAAGGTCGACACATGAAAAGGTCAACATGAGTTTTTTAACTTTTTTTTCTTTTGGGGAACTTTTCCATACTTTACGATCCATGTGGACTACGATCGGAACGGTAATCTGTGCCGAGCGAAGCGAAGGCACCATGCCCGAAGCATGGCGAGCGAAGAGAGCCATGCGAGGGGACGCGGTGCACTAATTGGGGTTCCCAGTCACTTTACGCAAAAAACGACACCAAAAAAAGTAAAAAAACTCATGTCGACCTTTTCATGTGTCGACCTTTCATGTGTCGACCATTTTCATGCGTCGACCATGTGCCCATGTCGACCATGTCAATGTCGACCAATAGTGGTCGACCTAATGACTGTCGACCATAACATGGTCGACCATTCATACCGGAACCCAGTCTACTCAGGGGCACAATAAGAGAGGAGGAAGCCCGTGTGCAGTCTTTTTCCGGGCCCACTCCTCTCTAGCCGGCAGAGCAATAGACTCTGGGCACTAGGAGACCCTAGCGCTGTCCCAGATTCTAGTGTGCATGCGCAGGTCTCTGGGAAAATAGAGCGGTGGTCATTTCCCCAGTAATTTTCCTACTGTGTATGTGCAGAACGGTGGAGAAATAGCCGCTGCACCATTTTCCCGGTTTTCTGCAGTGCAGCTGCTGCCGATGCAGGACTCTGACTCTGGTGGGTGAATCTTGAAAAAATGGATGCAAGGTGAGCGGTGTGGGCTCCCTGGATCCCGGGGGCATCCATTATAAATATGCCAGTGAGTCTACTAGAGTGTATATAGCAAGCCAATACAGGCTATATTTGCAAAACAGACCCTTATGGTCCATTTGTGCATTTAACCCCTAGACGGAAAACGTCAGGGGCCTTCCAAATTGAGAATTGTTTTAACGGAAAACATTGTAAAAAAAAAAGACAACTGTCTTTGATCTTTAATTTAGGAAGATCACAATGTTTTTGTGAAGAAGAATATTTTTTTTTTTTTTTAGAAATGCCTAAGTTCCATTATTTGATTTATAGTCTGCACCTGGTGGTCTCTGGTTCCAAACTAAGGAAACGTTGCGTAGAACTGGCAGCATATTTCTGTACAGCTGGCTCGGAACAGCGGGGTCAGCTTTCATTTAACTTATCATCAGTGAACATCACATTTCATACTAAAGTGCATATTGCCTGATTTAACACAATGATCCAGCCACCCCCGTACGAGATACAGTGACATAATACAGTTCTCTTATAGTGTCTCATTATTTATTCACGGTTTCACCCTGCCAAAATATTTTTGAATCACTGAGGAAATGAAGTAACGCTAAGAACCAAGGCAGTATCTCATAACAGATTACATTTTTACAGGGACCCAAAAAAATAAAAAAATAAAATACTTTTTTACTCTTACCTTTTTTCTGCTAAACTTGAATTTTGATTCAACTCGCTATTTGCAATAAAGTTTCGAATTTCCGAGAAATAGGAATCTTCTTTCTCGTCTAAAAGTGCATGGTTTTCTGATTCGGAGTTAGGGGACGAAACACTGGTTCCATGGTGATTTCCAATTACTCCTGAGTGCTGACTCACTAACAGAAGACAGAGCGATCAGAACAGGTTAGAGAGAAAAGTCAAACACTGTAGCCGTCTTCAATGATTGTTTGGTCTTTATGAAAAAGTGAGGTTTATTAAACATTTTGCTATCATATGTTAAAACAAAATCATCAAAAGTTGCCTTTAAACAGGGCTGGGCTGGTCATCTGGCAAAAGTCAGAAGGGCTGATGGCCTGATGGTCCCTTCCATCAGCATGGCAGCAGCTCCACCTTCTGGCGCTCTGCCACCTTGCACCATGGTTGCCTACCTTGCTGCACCCTCCCCAAAGAGGAGGCAGCGTGGTAGGCTAATGGGGGTGTGGCCAGCGACAAGGTAGCCTGTCCGGGGGCGTGGCTAGCGTGGGAGGTGGGCAGTCTGGGGGCGTGGCATCACAATTGTGTCATCGTGGCCTCCCCTGCTGTACAGTGCAGAGACAACAGGCACTGTAGAGCGGGGGGGCAGAGCTACGATGACGCAATTCAGCGCGAATCGCGTCATCATATCCCCACTTGTTCTCTGCTGTGGGCGGCTGAGGGGGGATGCGGGGGGCTGCTGCGGGAGACTCGCCCACCTTTCCGGGGTATGCCTTGCACACAAAGAGACGGGGCGTGCCATGATAACTTGTGGTAAGCCCCCTTGAGACAGGTACACCCCGTTTGTTGTGACTGCGGTGCACATGCATAGTACAGTGCCAGGCTGATTTAGACCCCCAGTCCATCCCTGCCTGTAAATCCCATACTTTAGTTACATGACACTAAACACTTTTGTTGGGTTTTTCAGCCACATGAGGGATTCTATCAATGTTTTCATTTTCTCTATATTATAAGGTTAAATAATTGGAAGTGTTTGTGCAGAAAGGGCAAATGGTCTCTTGCAGCAGCATGTAAATGGCGCACCAAGCAGTGCCTGGGACACAGGGAGACAATGTGACTATGGGGCAAATGTACTAGGCCTTGGAGAGTGATAAAGTGAAGAGAGATAAAGTACCAACCAATCAGCTCCTAACTGTCATTTTTTTGTTTCAAACACAGCCTGTAATATGCCAGTTAGGAGCTGTTTGGCTGGTACTTTCTCTCTCTTCAAGGCTTAGTACATCTCCCCCTTAGTCAAGCCTACACTGAAAAACAAGCCTTCTATATTGTGTACCAATACGCTGAGCTTCCATGTGCATCTTTCCAATATAATTACAAACTGATGTATCAGGTGTAGCAGTTTTGTTATTCTCTATCACTTTACCTGGAACATTTTCATGTTCATGTTTTTTAAGGTGTCGGTCCAGGTTGGTCTGCTGTCCGAAACATCTATTACACAAGTGACATTTGAACGGTTTCTCTTTGTTATGTATGTTCCGTACATGCCGCTGAAGGTTGGAGGAGATGCTAAAAGATCGGTCACAATATTTACATCTGTAAAGGAAAAGACAACGAAAATGTGACCAAAAGACTAAAAAAAAAATCTAATTATTTACATGTAGACTTTTTATTTATTTTTTAGATACGGGTGTTTCCTGTGCGTAACACTTACTCATACATTGAAAACTATGAATGTGTGTGTTGGGGAGGATAGTGTGCTAGGAAGTATGACAGGGGCCTAGTACTGGGCGGAGGGTGTGGGCAAGTGTGTTGGGGCATAGACATGTCCCATTGCAAGTACCAGGGCTCTTTTTACATTTATTATAATTTATTTATTACCAGTTATTTATATAGCGCACCCATATAATAGTATGGTATGCCGGCGGCCGGGCTCCCAGTGGCCAGGATACAGGCGCCGGGATCCCATCCGCCGGCATACCGACAGCTGGGCGAGCACAAATGAGCCCCTTGTAGGCTCGCTGCATTCGCCACACTGCGCTCGCCAGCCATGCTGCGCTCACCATGCTGTGCTCGCCATGCTGCGCTTGCCACACTGCGGGCACGGCTATTTATTCTTCCTCCAGAGGGAGAAAAGTTGTCGATATGCCGGGTGTCGGGATTCCGGTGCCGGTATACTGTGCGCCGGGATCCCAACAGCCGGCAAACTGAATACCATCCATTCCGCAGCGCTTTACAGAGAATATTTGGCCATTCACATCAGTCCATGCACCAGTGGAGTTTACACTACCACATGTACACACACACACACACACACACACACACACTCTCTAGGATTCATTTTTGTTAGGAGACAATTAACCTACCAGTATATTTTTGGATTGTTGGAGGAAACCGGAGCACCTGGAGATAACCACGGGGAGAACATACAAGCTCCACACAGTTAGGGCCATGGTGGGAATGGAACCCATGACCTCAGTGCTGTGAGGCAGTAATGCTAACCATTACACCGTCCGTACTGCAGAGGGTGTGGCCAAATCAAAGGGGCGTGTCTGTACCCACACTTTTAGTGGCCAGCTTTGCCACAATTGCACGGTCAAGCACCCAAACAGCCCACCTATGCTGTGCCATGCCACCCTTGCCCGCCTACCCCCCTCCCCACTGTGCCGACCTGGCTGACCCTCCTTGAGGGGACAGACAGAAATTCGGAAAATACGATCTATATACAGTACAGTATATACGATAGTGTATCTATAATGGGTTCACGGTCCAGGGGGGCTCACACTGCACACCTTGCACCCATGTTCAATAAATAGGTGTGCAGAGTTCTGTGTCAGCAGTGCTGCAGAAATCACAAGGAAAAAGGTGTGGTGGCCATTTTAATAGTGATTTGTGCATGTGCATTGGGAAAATCACCAGGAGTCCACTCACTGTATCCAGGAGGGGGCCTGTATGAAGACTGCACATGGGACCCCCTCCTCTTAATAATATGCCTGAAATTGAAGCAGAGCACCGTGGAGAGGGGCGGAGCCTCACTACACCCTCCGTTCAAGTCACTGTGGGGGCATGCCCAGCACTCTCTGAGATGTTGGGCTGCCCACAGGCTCTCCATGCAATGTTGTGCGCATAGTCGCATACCCCCCCCCAACTTTTCCCCTCAGTGGCACACTGCTGCACATGGGTGCGAAAGCAGACCAGTCATAGAAACACACACACACACACACACACACACACACACACACACACACACACACACACGTAGCTGGACATACATCAATGTATACACATACAGTTAATACTCTTATCTAATTGGAAAAAAATCATGTTTTCATGGCCGGGTTCAGGCAGCTGGGCTGGTGTTTTATTGTATTTTGTATTTTATTTCCCCAAATAAATGCCCCAAAAATGCCCCACTGCATCCATTATTTGGCCTCTTTTTCCCCTCTTGATTGAACCATGTGACCTGGCAAACCAGCAAAAGTGAAGAGTTTTACGGAGGGTGGCGGAGCAGGCTCACATCTGCCGCCTCGTACTCCCCAGTGGTGAAACATGGCACGATTGTGCCAGAGAAACGTAAAAATAACCTCTAGACTGTAACATAAATAGAATGAAAGCGGAGTAACAAATGAAAACATTTCTGGCATGGCTGCACTGCCAACAATATTATGTTTTCCTAAATGAAGCAGGCGCAAATGTTACTCAGTACCCCACACTTAGCTTGTGCTATTATACCACAAATCTAGAAGGATAATGATTAATTCCCGTCAGTTTCTTTAAATCACTCCTCTCGCTTATTACCATCCAGTGTTTTCTTTACCTTAATAGTGAGAATAGCAGTACATGCTGACAGGCGTCCGCTTACACCGCATATTAAAATCATCTTGTGGACAAATTGATCCTGGCAGGCTGTGATACTTTATACTTACTATTTAACAACATGACAGCTTATGGTGCCGATATGCCACCTAATAAGTTTAAAACTACAGTGTCCCAATAATGCATAAACACGCAGTGTGTTGTGATTGGCTGCTGTTGGCTGACTAGTAGCAATCAGGCAATTGCTTTCATTGCTCTAACTTGAACCACACAGATCGAAGCTAATATCAGATTGGTCCATATTGGGTACATCACATTTAAACCATTTAAATCATGTTACTAAATAAGCCTTTATGAAGGGTATTGACAAATGGGTGGGCATGCAATGGAGTGAGAAATGTATCCTGGTGCTTGTTCTGGAACTACTGGTGGGACTAACCCTGAAAGCTACGCAGAGTTCTGCCATGTAATCTGAAGCAAAAATATGAATGGAACTAACTGTCAAAATTCCACTTTCTTTATATAAAAGTATCTATTAGTGGTATATATACCTTGTTGGTAGATCAGATGGTTAAAATATATAATTGTATTTTATAGTGCTCAAGCCTCAACCCAAATATAGTGGTTTATCGGAGCCTGTATTAGGCAGCAGATAGCTAGACACAGCCCCCACTGAAGATAAAAAACCTTTTTACTTAATACTGTTCACTGCACTCTGCCATATTCCACGAAAGTCCATCCCAACTCAGAAACGTGTGCATTTTTAATTGTTTAAAAGGCCTTTTCCTTTTTTAACAAGATATTTCTTTTTTTTTCTTTCTTAAGTGAGTGCCAAATTTTAGTAAATCTATTCTCATAAGTGAGCGCTGACGTTCCAAAACCAAATTAGGAACAAACTTGATAATTCCAACATACACAAGGTTTACCAAGTACTGCCAACTACGGTCTCTAACGTTCCCCATTAGTCAATATATATATCTGCTTAGTATCCCATATTTTTTGTACATTATTTTGCTTTCCCAATTGAGTTTTCCTATCTGGCAGACTTGCACGCAAAATTATTGGGACACAATTATTATTATTTAAAAAAATAATTCATTCCATGCAAATCACGGACTAGAATTTTACAATATACATCAGACATTCACAGAACAAACTTTCACAACAATTACACTGACAGTCACAGTTTCAGAGAGCAAAAGAAAATCAATGACAATTAAATTGTTCTATAAACATTAGATCCCACAAGGGAAGAGGGGGCTGGGGGCTATTACAACCAGAAGTATGTCCATGGATGAAGCCTTACACAGAACACATACATTACTTTTCTGGTTCAAGCCCAGGGAAAATAAATCACTTCTATTCTTAACGTGGATGTTTTTTCTTGGGCGTAAACATAAAGTGATCAGTTGTGCAAAGTGGTGGCAGCAATTTTGTGGACCGAATCAGTGTTATTAAGATGGCACTGGGACCCAGTGACGTCCTGAGGCATGGGGAAGCAATATAAATGAGAAAGCACTGGGACCCAGTGACATCCTGAGGCATGGGGAAGCAATGTAAATGAGAAGGCACTGGGACCCAGCGACATCTCTGAGCAGAGGTGTAGCAATAGCCCCTGCACACCCCGCAGTGGCGTGGGGGCGCCGGGGGTTCTACACAACAATTGAAATGTGGCACTGACCACCAGCCAATCAGAGCTCGTGGATCGGCAGCGGCGGATCCTGATTGGCTATCGGACCAGTTCCGGTTGTCTCATGAGCCAGCGCCATATTTGAAATAGCCGCTGGACTCTCCTCCCTTCCCCTCAGAGAGAGTGATGGCAGCAGCAGCGGTAGAGGACAGTGCCAGTGAGCACTGCTGGGGGCATTATGTGTAGGTGGCTCATGACACCTTAGCAACCGGCAGCATGATTAAAATGTAACATGTACAGTAGAAATACAAACCTTCATCTGTCGACTGTAGAAGGAATCGAGGCGTCCAGGGCTATAGGAGGACCATACAATGTCAAACTGCCCACGTTTACTACTTTACAATATCACTTAGAAATATGCCACACTTTATATGCACAGTTTTTCCCCTCTAATATATTCACAATTGTGTAAAGAATTTCAAGTTGCATTTACCTTATTCATACCTCCTAAATTACCCAAATTGGGGAACTGTACAAAAAGTGGGCATGGTCACACATCACATAGGTGTACCCAGCGATTACGATGCGCTGGACTTTTGCTCTGTGTTTTCTTCTTCACCTTAGAGTAAACCAAGGACAAAATACTCTGATGATTCTCCACCATCAATGGTAGAGACTCAGCAATGTCTTTTTCTCTTACTGCTGCAGGGGGCACGGCACTTAGCTCTGCTCCAGTCATTTTGCTCATCCCCACCTCTCCAAATTACCAATCAGTCACCTCCCTACTTCCCTGATAGGTCCGCTGTCCACAGTGTCCCATGGCAGAAATGCCTATCGACGCTTCTCAGCCAATGTCATACCATCAATGTTAAAGCACCGATGGCACCATTGATGGAAATCATCAATGGTGAACCATTCAATGTACATCCCTAACCCAAACACCATACTGATTTGCCCAAACTCCACCTCAGCTCTGTGCAAATCCCATCCTGATGATCATCTGCCCAAACTCCACAGATGCACTCAAACCACACCCTGATCAGCCCAAATTCTAACTTGGATCTACCCTTGCCCCATCCTGATCTTCCCAAGTTTAATCTCGGATCTACCCAAACCCCACCTTGATCTACCCAAACCACTCCATGATCAACCCAAACTGCAGTGCAGGCCAACCTACACCCCAGCCTGATCTACCTAGCACTGTCCACACTGGCCCTAAATCCAGGACTATTGGGGCATTGTAGTAGTGAGTGAGCACTTTATCAGACAGCAGAAGTCCCATCCAAAGTTTGATATGAGAATATGTTATGGTGAAGAGTTGATGTTCGCTATTTGTATGATAGTCAGGAACTCTACCTGTATGGTTGCTCTCCTGTGTGGGTCCTGAGATGTCTGGTCAGATTTGCTGATCGTGGGAAGATTTTGCCACAGTACCTATTCATAACACAGAAGAGGATTAACCCCAAGTAGGAGTAAGACTTTTAAGGAGTGCAATTCAGATGCAATATAGTGATTTACTAACATTACTGAAAGTATAATGCCATGTCAATAAAAAAAAAAAAAAACAGTCTGCTGACAGTACATAAAGGTCACTATATATCAGATACAGTAAAACCATGTAAATTGCTATATTTAATAAAAAAACAAACAAACAAACAAACAAAAAACCCTCTAAGTCTATGAACTATGGAAATGAGCAGTCAGATATTTCCAATGGGGAAGACCTGCCCTGTTTAGAAAGATTTGAGGCCACCGCCTCTGTAATTTGAGAATATACATTACATTAATAAACCTCTCATATCTGGCCCCTAGTGGTGTAAGCTGTATACTGCTGCAAACTCGTTTAGAGTTGGATACATGTTATGTAAAATATACAGGCGGAAAATATTTGCAAACTGAGTTAGATACATCTCAGGAGGAAACAGTAGAATGTGTACCTGTTTTACTCAACAGGAAACCCTAGTATAGCTGTGCGCCAGGAGATGTGGGTGACTAAAGTCACATTACCCAATTTGTATACAATAAAATACTGAAATGAGGGGTCATATACATAACATATAAATTGTGTATGGACAGTACTATCAAAACATGCAAAAGTTGTATTTACCATGTAAACTAAAATTAAATGCAGACACAAATAGATACTAAAAAATACTAATTGAATTCAGTTAAACACAAACATCATTTATCTTCCCCTTAAAAGATGGTATGGGAATCTGCTTTCCTGCTGTGTTCTGAATGTTAATGGGGTCATTCCGAGTTGATCGCTAGCTGCATTCGTTCGCTGTGCAGCGATGAGGCAAAAAATCGGCACTTATGCGCATGCGGCACATTGCGCACGCGCGATGTACTATTACAACGAACGATGTTAGTTTTACACAGGGTCTAGCGATGCTTTTCAGTCGCACTGGTTGCCGCAGAGTGATTGACATGAAGTGGGCGTTTCTGGGTGTCAACTGATCATTTTCAGGGAGTGTTCGAAAAAATGCAGTGTTCGAAAAAATGCAGGCGTGCCAGGAAAAACGCAGGCGTGGCTGGGCGAACGCAGGGCGTGTTTGTGATGTCAAAACAGGAACTGAATAGTCTGAAGTGATCGCAAGCGCTGAGTAGGTTTTGAGCTACTCAGAAACTGCACAAAAAAAATTTGTTGCCGCTCTGCGATTCTTTCGTTCGTACTTCTGCTAAGCTAAAATACACTCCCAGTGGGCAGCGGCATAGCGTTTGCACGGCTGCTAAAACTGCTAGTGAGCGATCAACTCGGAATGACCACCAATATCACTTTAAAAGAGAAGGACGCAATAATATAGCAGTCACACTAATGAGTTATCCATTGTGAGAGGGGTCCAGATGCAATCAGCCAATGAGAAGTGCCGTATAAGGGTGTATGTTGCACGAAGGTTTGATACTCCTCCTAACAGCAGTATATGCATCTGTGTCCAGGTGTTACTCCTTTGCAGTAAACACTTCCTTACTGTATTCATCCTACACTTGTCCACCCCTTCTCACCCCTATTTTGACGCAGAGAGCCACAAAAGCAGGTGCAATAATTTTTTTGTGTGCGTCATGGAAAGTATTTGATGCATGAAAAAAAGACTCATATATCCAACGCTACATGATTCTTAACTAATCAATAATTTATAAAAGCAGCAATGCCATGAAAACATTCACTTGTAGCATAATCACTGTGGTAGACTTTGAGAGGAATGATGACAGAGGAATGATTCACCATGTCTCCTTGGTTTGTTTTTTCAGCCTGTTGTTGTCTATTTGGTTTCCATACTGTTATGTGACTACCATGGCAACCACAGTCACACTGCATATACTACAGATGTGTCCTTATACATCTTTGTTTCAGTCGCGCCAAACAGTCCCTCTTGGCACGCTAGGTCCTGTGAGACTCTGCTAGCGTTGGGTGTAATTTTTGCCAAAAATGCATCTGCGCAACGCAATGTGACTAGCACCCAGAAGGAGACTGTGCTTATTAATTTGACACTTGGATATCCGTGTGCGACTAAGGGGGGGTCAAAAACATGTGGTCGGCAAAGTGTTTTCGTACCTGCACTGGCAAAAACACGGGCCATTTTTGCAGATTTTGAGGCATTTTTTGCCAATGCCTTCTTGCTTAAAAAAAAAAAGTGAAAATGCCTTAAAAATGGATGAAAATGGCCCACAATTAAATACGCAGGGGGGTGATTTCAATAGCTCCAAAATGATCAGAGCTAATTGAATACCCCCCTGAGTCTCTGAATCTGCACACAAAGTACTATGATGCAGCGGCTGCGGCTTTTTTTCAAGGTCAAGTTCCGCTTTGTTTCATATAAAGACTCAAGTTGCACACAATTTAAGTGTCGCATATCAAATTAATCAGCAGAGTCTCCTGGTGCTTACATGGGCCCTGTCAGCTCACTCACACCAGGCATCTCCCACTGCGTTTCATATTGAGAATAGATGTATGTGGACACACCTGTAAAATAAGCTTTGAAACACCCCTCTGAGTTTTGTCTGCACTGTGATTACTATGACATCCTCCCCCTCCTTCTGCCATCATATGACATATTGAGAGTCACAAGCCTGTGCCTGTATAGAGGACTGCCTGGTAGACATATTTCTTTTCCCTCCAGACAGAGTTTGAAAGGAGATAATGATTTGCTGGAGGATAGCTAAAAAAATGTACTTAAATTGCTACTGAAAAAAAACTTCAATGTGGGATCTCTGCTTTAAGCTCATATTCAAGTTTCTATGTGAAAAACAAAATAATAATAATAATAATAATAATAATAAGAGTATATTTTCCCTTTAACTGAAGTGTTGTGGGAGATTGACCCTCCTGTGATTAGTTCCAGCATAATAACAATCTCATGTAATATACCTGCAGGTATAGCGTTCTTTTCCTTTCCGCAAGATTGAATCTGATAGAGTTGGGGGTGGAGAGCGAAAGTTGAAAGGATGGTGTGGGAGGGGTTGTAACGAACTTCCTGTGTCACTTTTCAAGTTGGCGAAACTTTCCAGCTTTTCAGTCATGGTTTCAATGGCTGACATCTAGATACAACAATAAATACAGATTAAATGTGGATATTCAGCATAATATCATCATCCCACTTCTCAATGAAAGAGTCGTACCCTCCCACAGGAAGAGTGACAGCCTTTACGTTTAGTAACATCTATAAAACATGTTACGCATGGGCAAATCACATTTTCTGGAGGCGGGTTTCTAAATCTTTGATTTTAGAGTGATTGTAGCAGCCCATGAAGGTTGCATAATGAGCATGTAGCAAGCTATATTCTGCCACGTAAAAGTGCAGTTTATGTAATACAGTATGTCAAACATATGCCGGCCCAATAATCAAGGTAAGCCACTTACCAAATTCTCTCTCTGGTGCGATGATTGAACACTTAGATCCACAGACACACACAGCAGACTTGATAGGAAAATCTGCCGCCACTGGGCACGTGCAGCAGCCCCATTCCACCCTTTACACTGCATGTAGTGGCTGCTTGGCCAGGCTGTGGGGAAGGTGGGTTTCCGGGCAACTGGAACCCCCTATGCATTTGCCTATGTTATGTAACGTGAAACACAGAAGATGATCGATCATCAAACCCCCATACTACACACTTCTCTGGGGTAATGGGGGGTCCAGGAGGCTGATCTACTGTCTCTGGAGAAGGGGAGCGCTCTCCCTTTTTTGGGAGTCTCCCAGACATTCCGGGAATGTAGCCAACTGTCAAGGCTCTAATGCTCTTCAGCTGAGCTCAATGTGTATGGATCGGCAAACGGCTGCTATATATGGGAACCTGTGGACAAGTTACTTGCCAATGATTCACTGTACTGGAATAAAACTCATAACAAAACACCGGTCTCAAGAAAATGACTCAGTATTGATGAGTGTTGCACCCCGCCCCCTCTTGCTCACTGAGCCATCACTACTGCATTTTAATGTCTTCTTGTTACATATAGGAAGCAGGAATTCTGAAACCAGAACTAGAATTCTCTATTTGGATACTTATTTAAAAATTTTTGCTTTATTTGACAACATAACCTCAGCTGTTATTGCTTCAGCATGAAGCAGCCTCTTGCAGATTACATTGCTTTGAGGAGAAACACCGAGTTTGAACAGAAGCCAGACAGGGAGCATAGGGGATGGTGAGCGAACGGAAAGCCAGAGGAAACATGCATCAAATACTAGATGCTCTATTGTACACAAGGGCTGACCTTTTGCACGTTTACAATACATTAAGCCA
The DNA here is from genome assembly GCF_028390025.1 of Pseudophryne corroboree. Taxonomy (NCBI): domain Eukaryota; kingdom Metazoa; phylum Chordata; class Amphibia; order Anura; family Myobatrachidae; genus Pseudophryne; species Pseudophryne corroboree. The sequence continues at coordinate 290,200,633 of NC_086453.1, read as the reverse complement.
GACTCTAGTGAGAACTGCAGCCAAGACATTGTTTTTTTTTTTTTTAAACAGATATCATTATTAAAAATCTCTTGTAATTACCATATATAAATTGTTGCATGCTGGCAGCTATTCCTGAACACTATTAGATACAGTAATTAGCTATAAAAGATATAAATCAATAGACTTATGCCCCACAGAGCTTACAGGCTGCAGATACAAAAATAAAACTCAAATAAATCCAAGGCTTGATCCCAAGTGACCACTTTTAAGTCACTGAGCATTGAGGAGCGGTTAAAGTTATTTCAGTTATATATCCAGCAGCTGAGCACAGGAACAAGTCATCATAGTGAATGACCAATAGGGGGAGGTAGAGAGTTACTTTTTTCCTCCCAATAGAAAATGCATATTATATATTCGACTCCTAATAATTAATATTTATTTTTCACCTTAGCAGCAAAATGCTTAAAAATCATTAAAGAGGTGTCCAGCTTTTAACAAATTGCCCGATTACTTTGATAAGACTTTAGGTGGAGACCCAGAGGACCATGAATGAGTAGTAATGTGTGATACAGGGCTTTAATTAGAGTTGTTAGCAAACCCAAAAAGTTAGCAATTGGCCAAAACCATTCTGCACTGCAGGTGGGGCAGATATAACATGTGCAGAGAGGGTTAGATTTGGGTGGGGTGTGTTCAAACTGAAATCTAAATTGCAGTGCAAAAATAAAGCAACCAGTATTTACCCTGCACAGAAACAATATAAACCACCCAAATCTAACTCTCTCTGCACATGTTACATCATCCCCACCTGCAGTGCAACCTGGTTTTGCCCATTTACTAACTTTTTTGGTTTACTAACAATTCTGAATAACCCCCATAGTTTATAACTTGCACCTCCCAAAATGGTATTTAAGTTATTCTTAAAAACACGGGGTCCTGATTCAGCTGTGGTTGGAGGGACTATCGCTGCTGCTTCCAAAGAAACAGCAGTGATAGCACTAATATGGTACTGTAGCAGGAAGCGTTGCACCTCCTACAGCATTACTGATCTGAGCTGCGCCCTAGGAGGCAGGACCAGATCAACTGCAATACCACTGGATGGCCCATGATATTGCGCAAACAGCCCGTCACAATCACAACAAAGAGGCCAAGAAATCTCCATCCTCTGATGGGAAACAGAGACCGTCACCCACCCCCAGACGGCATCAGACAGTTCATCACTCACAGTCTGATACCAAACTGCATTCTACTTCACAGACCTGTATGCCACATGCGCAGTACAGGTCCGTCGCTTGCGCAGAGTACCGAACATCAGTACTTTGCAACATGCAACGCAGCTCCGTTCTGATGTATATCTCCCAACTATCCCCTTTTGTCCTGATTTTAAAGCAGCTGTTTCTGGGCAGATCAGGGGCAGGTTTATTTTGTCCCAGTTTTGCATATATAATAATTTGGAGCTATTCTGAAGTCATTGATTATAATCGCCACGTACTGATGTCATGAATGAAAAAAAACAGAAACGTGAGTACTGTAAGGAATAATTCCTTACTGTAAAATATTACAGATATTAAAAGTCATGTTACATTTTTGTGACCCGTATACTAGCACTCAAGCTGCAACCACTGGCGTTTCTATAATGGGTGCAGTGTGTGCGGTGCACACGGGCCCCTGAGTGCAGAGGGGGCCCCCACCGCACACACTGCACCCATTCGTAAAATACTCACCCCTCCGAAGTCCAGCGCCGGCATCCGCAGCGCTATTAGAACACAGTGAAAATGGCTCTGCGGACATTTTTACGGAGTTCTGCGCATGTGCAGTAGAGACATCTCAGGGAAAATGACCGCCGCACCATTTTCCCGGAGATCTGCGCATGCGCAGTAGAGTCTGAGCCCTCTAGAGCTCAGACTCTACAGCGCTTCGGGCAGAGAGGAGGCTGAACACGGGCCTCCTCCTCTCTTAAAACGCCCCTGCCTGCAACCCTATCCTTTTAAATTGTTACAAGATTACTCAGTAACTTCTAATATCCATGTAATTTACAATAGGGAATGCATTATAACAACATATATAGGGAATGCATTATATAACAACATATATAGGGAATGCATTCTATAACAACATATATAGGGAATGCATTATATAACAACATATATAGATCACTGTTCTTCTTGCTTGGCCTGTAACAGTGACAGCTGTAAAACCATTATGCGTATAGATACCAGTTTCTATATTAGCTGCCTGCATCACAGTATCGCTGCCTATCTCAGAGTCTTTTGGTAGGTAACGCTGCTGCTGTGTCTGGCTTACTGGAGCCTTTTCTGGGCCCTGTCATTGGTGTTAACTAAGTGGCCGCTCTGTCACATCAGGACCTTTACAAGCCGCTCTCACCACTGTTCTAAAGCAGACAAACACAGGATGTCTCTGGCGGGCCTGCTGCCATTATCCAGTCATCTAGAAGGAAAATCACTGGAAGTTATTAACTAAAAGTTGGTGGGGGATCTGAAACAATGAGGGGTCTATGTTTAGCAGCTAGGTGGGAAATTCTGCGAAATTCAGTGGAAAAAAGTCTTGTTAAATATATTACAGACCGTAAATGTCGGTAATCTTTAGTGATGGGATTAGATCATCTTCTTTCACTTAGAGGTCACTAACAGCTTGTGTAAATTCGTGCAAGTTTTCACTTTTCACTAGTCTGGCTGACCCCTTTGTGCATGTTGCAGAAAACAGACCATCACAGTCCAAATATCCCAGTTTTTCATATCAAGTTACGGGTTGGGTTTGGGATCCCAGCGGTCAGCGTTCGGGATCCCGGCGTCAGTATTGTGACCGGCAGTCTCCATAATCTGCACAGCTGTGCACAAATTTCCATAACACCCACACCAAATTTAACCTATCAGGGACTGTAAATGAGGACTGGCCAACCACAATCAGGTGTATTGGAGATACGTACTATTTTTGTGATCCAAATGCACATGAGTACATAGATCAAACTACTTCAATGATTATTCCCATTAGGGGGTGAATATTGATTTATTTCTGCCAAAATGTTCCAAATTGACAACATTTAGAGTTTCATGATTACTCTCTGGCTGAAAATAAAAGCTGAGAATGGTCCACGCTGAAGAGATCACAGAAGTGTGAATGAAGATAATAAGGCAAAGTAGACTGAAAGGTACACGGAAGAAGAAGGTCTATGGACACGGTGTGAGTTGCATCAGTTCAACTGATTGGGCCACACTGGATTGCTGCTGTCTGTAGAAGGTTAGCGCTAACCCCTGTATTGATTTTTTAATGACTTCATTACATCACACAAACCAGTTGTTTCAAACGTAGGACCATGGAGTACATTTTCAGTCCAACCTCCCCTCCACCAACTAAAAGAGCTGTGATGAACCCCTGCAGCCAGCACTACACTCTGCCACATGAGGTGCACTGGTTTCTCTTCCTGTAAGATCAACCCGCGTGATGAAACATAAAGAGGGCTGTGCTTGTTTCTGACAGGGCAGGGGTGCTGATGGGTCAGAGTTGTGGCTACAGAGATAGAAATGATATCAGCACTGTTGCTGAAGGAGAGATGATTTATCACCAGTGACGGAGAACAGTAGAACACCAATAATCCGAACCAATTGGGACTAGGGGTAGATTGGGTAATCAGTTTGTTGATATAATTGGTATAGAGGATAAGTCATAGTCCATGTAGATCTGTAGCTCCTGTTACAACAGAAGCCACTACTGGAAGTGGTCACTGGGTCTCTGGAAGGAGGGAGAAATGAAGGAGGGAGAGTTCTGACTGTGGCCGAAATCCATGTCTGACATATCATCAGGGAAAGGACATCCCATCATTACTAAATGTATTTTCATGAATATGCAAGACACAAAGCTGTAGAATGTGTCATGGTTACTTTACCTGGGGGTGAAAAAGGAGAGGAGATGGGCGTAAGTACTTGTCCTTCATTGCCCCCACAGGGTCTGTCACCTTCCGCTTTTCCACCCTGCTGGACAACAACACAGAGGGTTACGTACCCCAAATAATAACTACAGCATAATACCAATAATGAGTTTGGGAGGACCCATTAAACATGTTGTAGACAGCGTTACACCTGTTGGTGGGCTAAACCAATATTCTGGAGGATACAGACTGTGCCCCAACTATGCCACTTTCACTAAAGAATTCATTGTCTGCATTTACATGAATAGTGGTTCAGTCCACAATATGTCTGCCACCATGTTTTAGGCAAAAGCTGGATATTTAGTTCAGTGGAAAATATTTACTATGCGCCAATGATTTCACCACTCTCATCTAGTTGGGTATTTTAAGTTGAGAATTCCAAAATAAAAAAGTTAACAAACTTAGGTGGAAATGTACTAAACAGTGAAAAGATCGGAGACTTGAGCCAGTGGAGAAGTTGCCCTTAGCAAACCAATCAGCTGCTCTGTATCATTTTATAGTATGCAAATTATACATGTTACTTCAATGCTGATTGGTTGCCATGGTCTACTTCTCCACCGGTTCACCTCTTCACTTTTATCACTGCTTAGTACATCTCCCCATAAGTAAACTCTTATTATGATTATAACACACAAGTAAGAGCTATAATAAAGCCAAGCGAACACCAACAGTCCAAACTTTCTATCCACTGGGAGCCTGATACCTTTTATCACACACCACCATATTTGGTCAACCACACAAACCAAAATAAAAACTATGGGGTAAACTTAATAAAGCTTCTAAAACAGAGAATTGGTGATGTTGCCTATAGCAACCAATCAGATGCTGTCTATCATTTCTCTATTGCCTTTTAGAAAATGATAGACCGCATCTGATTGGTTGGTTGCTATGGACAACATTACCAATTCTCTATTTTAGAAGCTTTAGTAAATTTCCCCTATGGGGGGGGGGGGGGGGGTATTCAATTAGTGCCGTCGAAAAAACTTTACTTTTCAATTTACATTCGACCTATTCAATGCCCGTGTTGTTTTTTTTGACTAGTCGAAAAATCCGGCACTGGCGAAAACCAGGTGTATCAGCTTTTTCGCCCATTTTTGGGGCAATTGTCGCCCATGCTGATTCGAAAAAAAAAAAAAAAAGGGAAACGGTATGGGCGAAATTGGTTTAAAAAAATGGTCGAAAACGCCCTCAATTGAATACCCTGTGTCGAATTTGTTTTAATTGAATACCCCTTATGAGTTTTAAACAAATGTGAAGCCGGATGCCATCGACATTAGGTGAGTAACAGAAAAATGTTGTTTCATAGCTTGAGGCTAGCTCCATAATTTATTCCCAACAGACACTGTAACAGTATGTAATACGTCTACGTTTCAAGATGATAAATATAATAAGTCATCATATTTGAATCTGTCTGGCTTGGGAGGTTAGAGATGGGTCAGACCAATTGATATATCATATATCTATTTCGGATGAGAACATTTCCTGTAATTTAATGAGTTGACATCCTCTCTCTTCTTGGTGGAGCCTCAGCTCTTAGAGACAGTGAAATAACTGGAACTTCCCTTGATACAAAGCTCATTTTACCCTTCAACACAACACTATATTTAGCAGGGAGACAGAGGACGGACACGGCCATAATATTTCCCACCAGCAGATAAGTAAAACATGTACATTCTGGCTTGCCAAGCACTTGACTGGATCATCAGCGGCATTAACTTAATAAAGGATATTCTGAGAAGTAGCGTATTAGGTTTTTACATGTTGGTATTATCAACCACTAACTTTAAGTTCTTTCTGGATTTTTAGAACATATCACTAAATAATGTCAGTTTTGACACTGCAAAACACAATATTTGAGCTTTATAAATGCCAACATGATACACAGATTTAACAATACATTGCTATATACTATATATGCTATATGCTGTAGCGGAGTCGCCCAAACTACGTCATTACAGTACAGGTTTTAAGGATAGCCATGCTTCAGCAAAGGTGACTTAATTAGTTCCTCAGTCAATTCAATTTAACAATCTGGACTCAAACATGGTTATGCTTAAAACCTGGACTGTGATGGCAGAGTTTGGGAAACCCTTCTATATAGGATACTTTAAAATCAGGACACTTTTGAGAAGATATCTGAATGCAATTCTGGAAAAAAAAAATCAACCATTTCTTCTGATTAGGCATTTAGAGGATTTGCCCCAAAGTATCTTGGATTGCGTTTAACTTTGTGAAAACACTGGCAAATGAATTAACTAATTTATGCTATAGGAAATTACCCCCCAGCATTGGACACTTAATTAGGGCAAGGTATGTTAATACCTGTAAATGGGGTCCATGAAGAAAGGCGAAGGTTTTGCGTAGTGAAGAGGCGGCTGCTGCGGAAGAGGAGGTGGAGGGATTTTCGAAAGCATATCACCCGTCAGCATCTTCCTGTCACCATAGATATGGTTCTTCCGCGTCTCCCTCGCTCCGTTCTGACTGGCTCTACTTCTGTTACCAATGCTAAGGTCCAATGGCTGCTCCTCTCCTGAGGTCTGAGGTACCAAAACCTTGGGCGGTATTAAGGCTGACTTAATCTCTTTTGGTTTGGTGGTGAGATCAAACGGTGACTCGGAGCTGGAGTTGCTAACCTTCTGGTGGTCCCTAGGAGACTTTGATTCAGCTTTCACCAGTAAGTTGTGATTTACTGTCCGATCTGTAAAAGCTGGGTATAAAGAATGAGGAAAGTTGGGGAGGAACTGAAAGGGGAACATGGAATGATAGGGGAGGGAACCCATTTTTTTTTCTTGCATTCCCATAAATCCAGGTCCAAAATATTTCTCAGCTATAGAAGCAATAGCTTTGATAGAGTCATTTGCTGCCCCCATTGATGGAAGCAACTGCTCTTCTGGAGGTGGAAAGAAGGAATGTTGAGTGTAGAAAAATGGCCTCTCGCCAATGTTATTATTAGAACTACTAGAAACGGAACTACTGACAATATCTTGTTTGTTTTCTATGGGTTTGTTTTTCTCCTTGTTTTTGTCTCTTTCGCTATCTACATCACTGTCTAAATCAGACCCAGTGCCAGTGGTGGTGTCCAGATCGGTCCCCGAGGTGGTGTTGACATCTTCAAAGTCACTTCCATCTGATAGGTCACTGCTCCTAGATTTATGTTTTTCTAGGTATGAATTTTCCATACTGTTCTCAAACTTTTCCTCCAGAGAGAGCAGCTGGTTACTGTTGCTGCTGTTCAAAGAGGACATGAGGGACAGTTGGTGGCTGCCTATCGGACTGGGAAGCTTTGCTTCTCGTGCATGGTTCAAGGGATTTTTCAGCAGTGGGGAAGGAGGTAATAAAGGTGGTCGGGGGTACAACGATGGAGGGAAAATTCCTGGAAATCCAGGTGCTAAAGTTGGAAACGGAGGAGGAGCCGGTGAAAATGCCAAACTGCCTGGATGTGCCCTAGAAGAAAAATAGTCATTGAAAGCAAGGCTAGAGTGATTCATGTTTGGAGAAGGTTTAGACTTGTCCATCAAAGAGCTTGGGGTCAAGGGCAGACCAGGAGCGAACATCCCACCGGGATTGTAATGGTTTTTGCCTTCACAGAAGCGTCGGTGCTTGTTGAGGGAGGAGGTAGTGCTAAACATCTGTCCACAGTCCTTGCATTTAATCTGTGTGCGGCAGTCTGCATGCATTCGTTTATGACGACACAGGTTGGAGAACTGTGTGTACGATTTATGGCAGACCTCACCTGGAACACCAACAGAAACCAAAACAAAAACAATATAAAATAAACATAAATAGACTGAGAGAAGGCATGTAGAGAGTCTTTGTTAGAATATTGACATGAATACAGAGGGGGGAATTCAACTGTGGGCGAAGTGCAGTTGCCGTGGTATTTAAACACCGGCAACGGTAGCCCGACTCACACACTTTGCCTGCCCGATTCGCCCTCGTATTTGCTCAAAAGTACTCGCTACCCTGTGGTGTAGCGAACACTTTTGAGCGAGATCCCACTGCTGTAAAGTGCGATGGGTATCGTGCGAAATCGGGCGCGTGAACAAGTCAATGGCAATTGAATTTCCCCCTTAATCAGCAAACTCAACAAACAACTCATGAGAAGATTCAAGAGAAATAATATTCAACATTAAAATGGGATGCATTCTCTTCTATGCATAACAGAGTGTGTGGTCTAAGTACTAAGGGGGTCATTCCGACCCGATCGCTTGCTGCAGTTTATCGCAGCGATCGGGACGGATCTGCGCATGCGCCGGCGCCACAGTGCGCCGGCGCATGCTGGGTGGCCGAAGGCCGTTGTAGTGTAGCGATCACCTCTGCCTGATAGTCAGGCGGAGGGGGCTGGACGGCGGCGTTAAGCCGCCATTTAGGAGGCGTGGTCCAGCCAACGCAGGCGTGGCCGGACTGTTGGGGGCGCGGTGGCTGCGTGACGTCACATGCAGCCGCTGCGACCCGGGCAGCGAGGAGGTTCTTCCGGCCAGCCGCAGGAGCTGACATGCGGGGCGGACTAGCCCTGTGCTGGGCGTCCCCCCGCATGTCTGAGTGCCTGATCATAGCTAAGCTACGATCAACTCGGAAAGACCCCCTCAGTCTTGGAGAGAGATAAAGTAGACAAAGAAAGTACCTGCTCCTGTAATTTTTTAAACACATCCTGTAACATGGCAGTTAGGAGCTGATTGGCTGGTACTTTATCTCCGTCCACTTTATCTCTCTCCAAGGCTTAGTACATAGATCCCTTTGGGTTAGTCTACAGGAAACCACAAGTATTTTATGTTTACTGACACATTAGCCACAGACAATTTACAAGGTGGTGTTTCTCTTTCTCTTATCATTCATACAGAGTACAACTGCTTGTAATCAGGATATTGCATGTCATTCAGTTCTAATATCTGATAATAAACACACGTTCCTTGTAATAATAGTGATTTAGTGCCACTTAGTGCATCTCTGGAGCTGAAGGTAACGCGATGCACCATCGACTTGACGTGCTGTTTAGTAAAGAGGTCGTCTCATCACTATTTGGACTTGCTCCACTTTGAAACTTGCACTCATCTACGTTTACATGGTATTTTTAAGGGGATGGGGAGTATGTCAGGTACCCTGCTGTGTGGAGGACATGCCCATTTACACGGAATATTTCAGCATCATTTCTGAGCAAGTATAGATCAGGTTTCATCCTTTACTTTAATAGGACGGATCTTGCACCTTTTAAAAGGTCTAAATGTCATAAAAAAAAGCCCCAATCCTCTCATGATTAATTTAAAGATAAACCGAGTGGTATATAAGGGGAGAAATAAAAATTATTTAAATAAAAGGTAGGTTCTAAAGTTGTTAGCATAAGTGTACACAGGTTTTATGCAGGGTGTACAGCTGCACACCTTTGGCAGCACCAACACATCAGTGGAACAACTGTAATCCCCATGATTGTCAGACACCGGTCCTTACCATGTACCTGGGAGTGGGTCAGTGCAGCAGTTACACTTTGCGAGTGCTCCAATCCAACACTGCCATATCATTGGCTGCCCCCCAGGAAGAGGGAGGTCAATAGTCTCTGCTGAGTAGCATACCTATGTTGAGGTGTTTCCCTGTCATGCACCCCCTCACAATTATCCTGTATACGCCTATGGTGGTAAGCGGTGGCATTTTACACACTGTAGTTCTTCAGGTTGTTCTAGAGCAGGGACCGGTGGGCACCATTATGTGAGCAGGTTGTCCCACCTAAGCATCAGTGCTTAACCAAGGTGCATAATGACTGCATGCTGTATATAGCATGGGGGGGGGGGGGGATGTATATCTAGTTCTTTAACTATTGTGTAATAAATGCAAATGAGGAATAGCAAAATTTGTTATAGTTACTCATTTTTCTCAGTTAGTTATAATATATCTAGCTATAAATGGGTTCTAGCAGATAATGGATTTCTAATCGTGCTAAGGTCCCAAATGTTTCACACTGGGTATTACACGACACATACTGGATAACTTATTAGCCTGGAAACTGCACAATGTATAAAAGTATGAAGATTGTTGGTTCGCTGCCCAGGATCTGCAGTTAGGAATGGGGATTACCACACTGTGAAGTTCTAAGTTGGCAATGTACCGTGTCCCAAAAGTTACTTTGCTAGCAGAAAACGATGACTGCATTATTTTATTTATTTATTGTAACTTTCATGGAAATGTAATGGTGTTTCCAGAGACTGTTCATGAGCGGGATCCGGTCTGAAGATCGACAGTGTCTAGGTCGACAATGTTTAGGTCGACCACTATAGGTCGACAGCCACTAGGTCGACATGGATGGAAGGTCGACAGGGTTTATAGGTCGACATGTGCTAGGTCGACAGGTCTAAAGGTCGACATGAGTTTTTCACATTTTTTTTCTTTTTTTGAATTTTTTCATACTTAACAATCCACGTGGACTACGATTGGAACGGTAAAGTGTGCCGAGCGAAGCGAAGGCACCATGCCCGAAGCATGGCGAGCGAAGCGAGCCATGCGAGGGGACGCGGTGCACTAATTTGGGATCCCGGTCACTCTACGAAGAAAACGACACAAAAAAATATATCCTCATGTCGACCTTTAGACCTGTCGACCTAGCACCTGTCGACCTAGAAACCCTGTCGACCTTCCATCCATGTCGACCTAGTGACTGTCGACCTATAGTGGTCGACCTAAACATTGTCAACCTAGACACTGTCGATTTGATGAACCACACCCTCATGAGCACCATAATAAATAGGAGACAGATACACCCACACCTGGTTTGTCAGTAACTTCTGGGGACATTATCCTGGAAGTCTCCACCTTCAGGGAATGTTATTTCTCCTGACATTGGAACACCAGATATGGGCAGTTCTGTACAGCAGATATAACGGTATCCACACAGCAGATTTGTTGTTATATGTCAGGACAACACAATCACATCTGCTTGGAGAATGGAAATGACTGAATGCAGTGTTCCCCTTTAACTGAAATACTGATAAATTGAACCGTTTGTTGTACAGAAGAAGGATGAACATTTGATGGGAGAATAATTGGTGGAGTATTGGAATAAAGTGTGCCAGTCATTTAGACATAGTGTAGGCAGCCATCTTGTGGGCGGAACCAAGCTTCACAATGATGCAGACCATCCACTCAAAATTGGTGGACTGCACCAATATTGACATTGGACCTGATTCGGATTGGGAAACAGACAGAAAAAGCAAGTAACTTTGTATCAGGAACAAACCATTTTGCCATGTACTGGAGAAAATACATTCATAGTTTTTCTGTGCAGTGTAAATACTGGCTGCTTTTGCATGTAGCCCACAAATGTTAGTCAGCTTTATTTTTGTACAGCAATTAAGATTTCAGTTTGGACAGACCCCACCCAAATCTGAATCTCTCTGCCCCACCTACAGTGCAACATAGTGGTTTTGCCCGGTTGCTTGCTTTTCCTTCAAATCCAAATCAGGCCCATGGTGCCCCTCAAGTTCAGAGTGGATTGGCTGCATTCTCATGAATATTGTCCATTCACAACAATTATACTAAAAGTTCGATGGTGCAGGAACTTAAATTCCCCTGCAGTATCAGATTTTTAGTACATGTATAAGCAGTCAATAACTCACACAGAGCCTCCTAAATCCCAGAGAGCCGCAGTGTTACTGACGTCTGTAGTGACTACTGAGCCCTAACTGTGTCCTAGAAACACGTAGGCTCTACCCACTGGAACGTTTCCTCAAGCTTTCAATCAAGTATTCTTTAAAATAATTGTGTGTTTAATGTGCATTCCCAATGGATCGACATCAAAGACAGTCTTACGGCTTCCAGACTATCCTTTCTGCAATTATTTTTTGTAATGGTGTTACTTTAAGAAAGAGAAGCATCACCCAGTGCATGATCATTTATAACCTAGATCTTCGAATAAGCATAGTACTAAGCATTTGTTTCTGAAATAGTTCATTATATAGTCATTAGATGGGTTAAAGTGGAGACAGAAATCTTGCATGCTGTTTTTATATTTGCTTAAGTTATCTTAACATCCGGGAGGCTTTTCTAAGAAAGGGTTGAGACTTTATCTTGTTACGAGCAAGACAACTTACATATGAAAGGTTTGACAGTGCTATGAATGTGCTTATGTTGCTTGAGCCCCGACGAGGTGGCAAATGTTTTGCCACAGTCAGGGCAGGCGTGTGCCCGGGCTCCAACGTGCTGGGAACGGATGTGCCTTTGGAGGTTGCTGGGGTCAGTGAAAACCTGCAAAAAAAAGATTTTGAAAAGTCACAAAATACTGAAAATGTAGAGACAACATGTTGTCCCGACATATAAAGTCTAAACATATGCAATACACAGTAATGAATGGAAAGACCTAGAATACACTGCAGAGAGAACAATCTTTCAATGTTATTCTGTATTAATCAAGAAGAAAAACATTTTGCTACAGGGGATCTTCCCCTAGAATAACATGCAACTTGGAATATTGGGAAGTAACTCAGAAGGAACGATATATAGATGATGATTTTACAAGTTCAGTCTCAATGTCAGTGTATGATTTACTGCAAAGGATGTTTTCCCATTGTGGAATTACATTTAGAGGAATTAAAAAAATGTGGCAGAAGGCTCAAGAGTAATAATGTTAAGATAATGGATTTGCCTAAAGAGGTTTCCACCCACAGATGACTTTATTTTACCAACATGTGCATGATGCTCTGTCACTTTAACTAAATGCATGGCTTGATACAAAACATGACTACGTTCTGTGCTTTTAGTCATGAATTCGTATCATAGGGCTGAGTTTATTTGTATGGCGCTTGAATAGTACACAAAGAGACCACTGTGGAGTTGCGTTATATTCCAAGGTAACAACAAAGAATACCGGCAACCATGGCTGATTATGGAGATATACGACTGAAAAATACAGGATACAGTGACGATGTTAATTCACTGTTTTGAGCAAAAGTGTCAAAAGGGACATGTACAAATATTTTAATCTTATCTGAAGATAATCCCACATTACATGAGTGCTAGAGTAATTCTGATATACTCTACACTTTTTTATTAGTTTTTGCAAGCAAATGCAAGTTTTGGTTAATCAATAATTACATTTTTGTTATTTAGCATACTATTGTTCACTCCTCGATTCCTACCCTGTCACTTAGTTATTTCTTTTAGAAAGAGTTACTAGTCCTTTAAGTGCTTTATATGACATTTATGTTTTATTAGTCACAGACAGTAAAATACCAACAGTGACATATTCTCTATGCAACAACACATATGTTTATATGAAGAGGTTAAGCAGATTTGGCTGCTGTTGGCTGTTAATGATCAGTGACAGCAAAGTTAACAGGTGACAAAAACAAAATGTCTTAAACCTCTCACACATCATTATATTAACTTGCCCATTTATTCAATGGTATAAAAACAAAAATTAGATTTTTTTAAATGACATGTGATTCTATATTTAGCTATGTACCATGTGTCAGAGCTTTGTTTAATAAGAAATACATTTGGGCTGGAAGAGCAAAGGAGTTATGTTTAAAGGGTGTTCAGGCAACTAGCTTGTACAACCCCTGCAACTTTTGTAAAATGTTGCTTCATATTCTGCTAAAGTTATTTAATCATAAGGCAGAGCTGTTTACAACTGTATGCAATGCAAAGAGCAGAGCAGCCATGCAATGTATCCAAGGGTGCATACATACATATTTGCCTGGAATAAGCAAACAAAGAAAAAAAAATTGACAAGGCATCCCCAAACCAATAATATAATTCCCCAAACCTCTCTCTACTACATCTGGGCTTGGATTCAGTAATCTGGGGTTCACTGGGACATTTTCAAACTGCAATAAGTCAGATGCACTATATATAGAACTACGGTCTCCATGCAATCACTGGTGACATGTTTTTAATGTAACATAAATAAACCATCTACAAATAAATAAATATAAATTGGGAAGAGTACCCCTGTCCCAAAATTAGACCCTTTCTATAGGCACAGTATGCAATCAATACTTATAAGGAACAGGTCTACATTTTTGTGACTATTTTCATGCAGTTTGGCAAACCACCACTTTGATCAATCCCAGCGTAAAGTGTCTTGGTGTGAAGGGTAGGTAATTTAAACTAACCAGTATCCTTTCCCATCATTAGATCACACAGCCCTGTGTTGGATTTTTTGAACGGACTGCAAATAATTACATTAGACGTGCTGGCACATTTACTCTTTAATAACAACGGTCTCAGACAAAAAAAAAAATGACGTCAGTTTATGTATTTTGTATAGAAAACGACAGATTTACGTTGACAACTTGTCCCTGTAAAATCGTATTATGACCCAGGGACGCAACTAGGGTGGTGCGGAGTGTGCCACCGCACATAGCAATGCAAAATAGGGGGCACTGTTGGTGGCACTTGTTAATGATCTGTTTTAAGTACTTTCACTTGTAGCTTCCCTCCTCTTTCAAGCCCAGCATCTCCTGACCTCACGTTTCCTTCCCCAACCCCTTCCGTCACTAATACATATACAGCATTCATGAACTTAACTTGAGAATTCTTTGTTATTCAGTCACAGTCTACTTTATTACATTTCAAGATGCTAACATACCTGGGATTTTAATCCATTGCCTGTGACATTGCAATCAGACACTCTATTCATTGAGCTGTCTTTGCATAGAAAGTTAGAGAATTCTGTTGGAAGCTTACTTTGTACTTTGTGAAAAAATGATCAGCATTGCAGCTGAGCAGATCTATATTGTGTGACTGCACACTACATAGATCTGCTCAACTGCAATGCTGATTATTATTTTTTAACATAGTACAAGTAGTTTTATATAATTAGAAATCACACAGTTTTTATGCAAGATTAAATAGCTCGATGAGTAGGGTGTTCGAGTGGAATGCAAAAGGTTATGGGTATGAATCCTGGGTATGGCAGTATATTGAAGTGTGCTATTTAACAAAGGGTATTGTAACTGAATAACAATAACCTCTCAAGTTAAGTGCATGAATGTGGTATAAAGAGGATTTGTGTCCAAATCCATTTTCTTACAGCTTTCTATAAATGTGGGAAGGGGCATCATAGCATGGGCTTTTTCTGGGATCAATTTTGTCATGCCCCTTCTTCACGAGGACATGCACCAAATATCCCTAATGGAAAAATTGTGTGTGGGGGAGGGAGGCCGCCAATCCTGTTTCACAGGGTACCAAAAAGTCTAGTTACAGCTCTAATATAACCCATTGTTACATAACATTGTTGACAGCTGCCAAAAATGCTCTCCACCATACCACAGAATGTAAAGTATTTTGCAAACTATTTTAACACTGAGAAAATGGAAACCTTTATACAATAAGTTACTTTTTTCTCAAATTAAAATATAGTAAAGTATATAACACACACCTAAAGTTCAAATGCGCAAAGTTTTGGGAAGCAACATATAAAATAAATCACATTCCTGAACGCCCACCTTCCGTCTAGGTAAACCATAGTAGCACTTGGGCAACCACTGTTAGTGATACAATACCTTGGTCATGCCTAGGGAGGCCAATCCTGGGATTGGCGCGATCCCGGGATCTGGGCCAAAAAAAGTCCGGGATTCAATCCCGGGATTGGAAGCTCCAATCCAGGGGACTACAGGATTTACCTGCCCCATCGTTTTTAAATCCCGGGCAGCGTTGAGCATCCTCAGGAGACTCAGACACTGCCTGGCTCCCTCCTCCTAGTTCCCCCTGCCCCCAGCAGTGTGTACTGTGACGTCAGAGGTCACTCTGCGCAGTCTGATGCCAAACCGGTCCACCTGGACCGCACCTCACCGCATGCGAGCCCTCCCACCCATGATGGTGAGACTGGCGCCAGCTACCCAGACCACACCTCGCCGCCTGCAACCCGCAAGCCCGACTCTCACCCATGATGGTGAGTATTTGTGTGGGCTGGGCTAGAGTGGGTGGGTCTTCAACCCAATCCTGGGATTGGCTTCCTAGTCATGCCTATGGGTAAGGACAAATTGCATTAAGCAGATAAAGCCACCTGGCAGTAGGGAAGGAAAATCTCGCTGAGAACCGTGGTGGTGTCATCTACTCAGTGCAATGAATGGGAGCGCCATTGTTCCCTAAAGATCTTCTACAAGCAACAGGGGGTATATCTAGGGTACAATGGTGCAACCTCATCTTTACCCGCTCTACCACGGTTTTACTAGAGGAAAGGGTTTCAGAGCAACTGGCAATGTGATACTTCAAAGCCACAGAGGAGAAAAAGCAGTGTGCTGCCTGAAAACTGTGCGCTTGTGACCGTGTGTGATGGTACAATAAATGTAACTATGTCATAACACTGACGTCTACTTTAGGTGTGTGAGGTTCCGCTTCAGTGTTGTTGTTGCAGTTCAAATATATGGGTAATCTGGAAGGAAGATCACTTGGAAACCAGGACTCGCTCTGCAAAGGACATACGTGAGACACAGATCATTCCAAGCATCAGCCTGAGGTCACACTTTCAAGGACATCACAATGACAACGAGAAGAGTAACTAACTGGCCTCGGTACCTTTACGCAGTTCTCACACTCGAATCTCTTGCCACTGTCATGTGACATCTGATGGCGAATCAGATTGGATTTCCAGTTGAAGGCTTTGGGACACTGGTCACATTTGTACTCCCGTTCTTCGGTATGAATGATCATATGCTGCTCCAAACTGCAAGCAAGATAGGGTGTGCAAAAAATTAGAATGGAGGGTGCCAAGCGCCCACGCCTTATCCAAATGCTCATGTCTTATTGGAACTGATAGAACAACAAATATTGATGTCTAGACGGTCAGAAACACATTGACATTTATTGGGCCCGCAAGAGAGTCTTAATGAACACGGTTAGCTTGGATTATTGCATGTGAGCAGTTCAGCCATTGACTTGTGCGCAGAAATCATACAGATAACAAGTAAGTCAATAATAGTTCCAGTCCATTAAGCACAAAATTTCCTTTCCATTAAGCACCTTTTCTTACAGTAGACAGGATCCTGACATTATCCTACTGAAAAACAAAAGTCTATAATCTGATGTAGAACAACACACAAAGGGTCAAGATGTCAAGTAGGTTTAGACACAGGAAACAATGGAGGAAGAAAAACGCGGGATATAGTCGTTAGGTCGACCCAACTTAGGTCGACAGTCATTAGGTCGACCACTGAAGGCTGATATTGGCACTAGGTCGACATGCATTAGGCCGACTTGGGCACTAGGTCGACAGGGCAAAAGGTCGACATGAGTTTTTCAAATTTTTTCACATTTTTTGGATTTTTTCATACTTAACGATCCACGTGGACTATGATTGGAACAGTAACTTGGGGACATGGTGCACTAACTGGAGTTCCCCGTCACTTTACGGAGAAAACGACACCAAAAACAGTCCAAAAACTCATGTTGACCTTTTGACCTGTCGACCTAGTACATGTCAACCTAACACCCATGTCGACCTAATGCCATTGTCGACCTTCAGTGGTCGAACTAATGACTGTCGACCTAAGTTGGGTCGAACCAACAACCCATACCCGAAAAACGCACATCTGTTCAAAGTGACCTCCTGCATATATTGAGGACCTAACTTTTCTAGATTCTCATATCTGTACACTGCTAAGAAAACAATGCTAGATTCTAAAAATAAACCCATTTATAGCAGTTTATGACAATGTTCAGCTTTTATTTGTGCAGTGGAATGAGTAACAGTATTCCGACATTGGGCTGCAGAGAAGAGAAGAGGAGTAGGAGAAGTGGAGAAAGAATCAGAGAATGAAGAAGATGAATGATGCAACACTTGCAGCTACCAACAAGAAATGGAGGGAGACCTCATGGACCACTGCAAAATGTTTGATAATAGTTTTTGTCCCAGGCAATAACCTTGATTTCTCTTATGACTCTTTGTTAATAATTACTTTACTTATTATGGTTGTAGCATTCAGTGTGTGAATGTACAGGGCATGATGTTTAAAGTACATCATATTAAGTAGCATTATATTGTATCCATTAATCAGGTCATGTTGGGCGTGTAGTGTTCTATGTCTATATAGAGTGTAATACGAGTATGGATGGTGCAATGGTGAGCGTTACTGCCTCACTGCACTGAGGACATGGTTTGATTCCCACTACGGCTCTAACTGTGTGGAGTTTGTATATTCTCCCTGTGCTTGCATGGTTTTCCTCCCACACTCCAAAAATATACTGGTAGGTTAACTGGCTCCCAAATTTAATCCTAGCGTGTGTGTGTGTATGTGTGTGTGTGTGTGTGTGTGTGTGTGTGTGTGTGTGTGTGTGTGTGTGTGTGTGCGTGTGTGTGTGTACGTGGTCAGACTAGATGGGCCAAAGAGTTCTGATCTGCCATCAAATTTAATGTTGTGCTTAGAAGGTTAATAAACTTGTGCAATAACCCATTCTTCTTATTGTAATTCTATTATATTGTCTTTCATTGTGAGATCCCACTCTCCTAAACAATAATATATTTGTACCTATCTTTGTGAATTTGTACCCGTATTGCTTTATTAGTAAATATTTATTTAACTGAATTAACCGGATGGACATTATGTAATTTCTGAGCAATCAGAATGTACATCGCTTTTATTCCTGACTGGCATTCTGGTATATTACTTGATATGCTGCTCTATATAAGAAACTGTTAATAAATAAATAAATGTATCAAACCTTGGAGAGAGATAAAGTACCAGCCAATCAGCTCCTCAGTGCCATGTTACAGGCTATGTTTGAAAAATGACAGTTAGGCATACATGCCTAATCTCCCGGATACTGTGGGAGACGCATGATTTTTAGGGTAGTCCCCGCAGCCCTGGGAGTGTGGGCACACCTCCCGCATTCTGCCCACTTCCTAGTGAAGTGGGCAGAATGAGGAGATAAATAGAGGGAATCCTAGGGTCCATGAAGAGGGGGCAGGGCTTAGTGATGCGTTTCTATGCAAATTCATCATTTTGTCCCCACCCTATGCAAATATGAGCCAATCACAGCAAAGTTCCCACAAGGGGGCGTGAGCCTAATCAGGGCTGCCAAGAGAAATCCAGGGCCCCGGTACAACAACTTCCTGTGCCCTCCTGCCCCCACTGAAGGGGGTGCGACCACAGCATGCTAAGGGGATAGCCACTCCTCTTTGGGGGGGTGTCTAGCACATCAGAAGCACCCACTCACAGGAGCATGGCATGCCTCCCAGCAAGGGCAGTAGAGAACCAGGCTGGGCCCAGGTACTTTTCAGGGGGCATGGCCTAATCAAAGGAGGTGTGGTCCTGGGTCTCTACTGGGCCCCTCTATCAGACCGGGGCACAAGTAATTTGTACCCTCCCCCCTCTCTCTGCGCCACTGAGCCTAATGACGCAACTAGCCCAGCTCTGCCCCTGTTGCCGCCCACCTGCATCTCCTCTCTGGGTTTCTCCCAGAGAGGAAGAATAATAAGATGGTAAGTATGCAGTTATGAGCTGATTGCTGGTACTGTATCTCTCAAAGGTTTCTTACATCTTCCCCATAGTCCCATACTCATGTTTGTGAATCGGAGTTACTTTCAGAGCTCATTTATCTAAGTTAGCACCATAGAACTTTTACAATGACCTACTCTGTCTTCTTTGTTTGATCAAACACCCGTCCTAGAAAACACTCGTTCTCATACAAGTATCTCAAATCCAATATTTTGTCACAGAAGCAGAGTAAAACAAACACAGAGATTGTGGACCCGCTCATACCAGTCAAACACTCCACTATGCTTTTTACAGTAGTAAAATCAGACTCCCCCCCCCAAAAATAAATAAATAAATAGATAATTAAACAGTAAATATAATTAGCATAATAACTTTTCTACAGTGTTGGTGTTTAGGACGCATGTGGGGTACATACAGCTATAAGAAGACACCTAAATATTAGAATTTTTTCAATGTTTTCCTTATGGAACCAGAAAATCAAAACAAAAATCAAAACAAAACAAAAAACAAACAAAAACAGGCTCCTTCATATAAACGTCACAATGACATTAATGGCACCAAATACAGCACACTGAGGGCCTGAGTCGCACAGAAAAGTGGGCACAGCAGGATATACAAACTCCTTACCTTGTGTACATCCATGCAGCCAAATATGCAACTACTAGCATTCATGCACGCTGTAATACCAATTGGCGCCTCCTTAGACGCCACCATCAAACCTGCTCCAGTCCTATGGCAGATGCAGTTTCTCTGTCCGACCATGGCCTCATCTACCGCCTGCAGATCCAACCTAAAAACCTGGATGAGCTGCTGTGCTCGGCTGCATGGCATACTGAGCCTCCCGGCGCTCTGCTCAGTTGCCTTGCATGCAGAAACATGGGGAGGCATCCTTCCCAACTTTCCCGATGTTGGGGGGCATTCCATTTTTTTGGGACTGTCACACTGTCCGACCTGAGGGCCGCAGTGTCCCGCGCTGGGGGGCAATTGGGACGCTCCTGTCACTCACTGGTGCAGCGGTGAACAGACGCTGTGCGCACAGGAGACAGAGACTAAAGGCATGCCAGCAGGACACAGAGCGCTGGGCATGCCCCCTCAGTGACGAAAACGGGAGTGTGGCTCGCGATCGCGGCACACCCACAAAGTTACGCCCCTTTTCCATAGGCCATGCACCCTTTTTCGAGTCCCATATTACCAGCTGTAGATGTTGGGAGGTATGCAGAAGGCCATGCCTCCCTGTGAGCCATGATGTGCCCTCTTGCTGTGTGTGTGCGGCGCCCGCAGACACTAGAATGTTGGGCTGTTTTAAAGCCCCAGTCCGTCCCTGCCCATCGCTTTTCCACAACACTTCTGATACCATCTGACCCGACCGCAACAGCCTTCAGATATTTTCGTGCGTGTGCAGTTACAAAAAAAGATATTCCTCACCTATGTGAACACAGACATTGCTTGCAACTCGGAGAATCAGGTCCCTGAAGCTGTTCTATGGCTACCAACAGTGGTGCAAGTAGAAAAAATGTCTTACGGGTACTGTGTGCGCGCGCCGAAGGCGCGCGCGTAAAAAAATGGGTGTGGCCAAATGCCACATGGGGCGTGGCCAATGAAAATGGGGGCGTGATACACATATGGGGGAGGGGCAGATACACGTATGACCCCAATAGTGTCAGATACACGTTGCACCACAGTGATAGATATACATTGCCCCACAGTGCCAGATACATATAACCCCACAGTGCCAGATACACATTGCCCCACAGTGCCAGATACACAAATGTCCCCAGAGTGCCAGATACACAAATGTCCCCAGAGTGCCAGATACACATTGCCTCACAGTGCCAGATACACATTGCCCCACAGTGCCAGATGCACATTGCCCCACAGTGCCAGATACACAAATGTCCCCAGAGTGCCAGATACACATTGCCCCACAGTGCCAGATACACATTGCCCCACAGTGCCAGATACACAAATGTCCCCACAGTGCCAGATGCACATTGCCCCACAGTGCCAGATGCACATTGCCCCACAGTGCCAGATACACATTGCCCCACAGTGCCAGATACAGAAATGCCCCCAGAGTGCCATACATTGCCTCACAGTGTCAGATACACATTGCCCCACAGTGCTAGATACACAAATGCCCCCACTGTGTCAGATATACATTGCCCCCCGTGCCAGATACAGAAATGCCCCTACAGTGCCAGATATGCCCCCAGTGCCAGATATCCTCCAGTGCCAGGTATACATGCCCCCCTGTGCCAGATATCCCCCAGTGCCAGGTATATATGCCCCCCTGTGCTAGATATGCCCCCAGTGCCAGATATCCCCCAGTGCCAGGTATACATGCCCCCCTGTGCCAGATATGCCCCCAGTGCCAGGTATATATGCCCCCCTGTGCCAGATATGCCCCCAGTGCCAGGTATACATGCCCCCCCAGTGCCAGGTATAACATGCCCCCCTCCCCTACTCACCGCTGCCGTCGCTGTCCTCCTGTCTGTCATGTGAGGGAAGGAGAGTGCAGCCTGCGCCTCTCGTTCCCCTCAGTCTTCGGCGGGTGTCTCAGTTTAATTCAGCGCCGATCCGTGAGCCAATCAGAGCTCGCGGGTGCGAGCTCTGATTGGCTCACGGATCGGCGCTGAAGTAAACTGAAACACCCACCGGAGACTGAGGGGAACGAGAGGCGCAGGCTGCACTCTCCTGCCCTCACATCAGAGGCGTGTGCGGCGTGGGGGAGGGAGGGAAGGAAGAGGAGCGGCGGCCCGTCGGTGTGGGTACGGCGTACCCACGGCTAAATTCTTACGGGTACGGCGTACCCACGGCTAAATTCTTACGGGTACGCCGTACCCACCCGTACCCGCCCACTTGCACCACTGGCTACCAATGAATAGTGAATACAAACTGTACTTACCTGTATTTGTTGGGGAAGAGGCGTTCACAGTCTTTGCACTCATGTGCTTGTTCATTCTCAAACCCCTCTTGTTTGATCTCTTCGCTCAGAGACTCATATATGTGGTTGACTGTGTTGCAAGCATATTTCTGGTGCCGCCTTAAATCTAGCTTGGACTGGAAGAGTTCGTCACAGTCTTCGCAGCGAAATGTGTGTTCCTCTGCAGACAAATAAATAAATTAGAGAACTACAAGCCAATAGCAGAAAGCTGTAAACATGTTCCGTTCGTCCCTTTTACTTTCACTGACTTATAACTCCAAACACCTCTCTTACCAGTTACAATAAAGAATTTTTCCTATTTTAATTATTCTCACTTCTTGAATAATACATATCGTTAATGCCATCCCTACAAGTTTTCCAACTGTGCGCTCTAAAGTTCTTTGCAACAATAGGACACAAGCCGTTACACTCCGGTTGCATTGTTCAGCAAATATGTTTCAGACAACAATTGTTGATTGCCACTAAGGACAAGAAAATACGTAAGGAGAAAACATTAGTATACAATAAAAGATTATCACCAAGGTCAAACAAATTAAAATAAGGGCAGCTGTTAATAAGTTTACGAGATGGCAGCCTGACTACCATGCCAAGTTAAACAATTAGGTCCAAGTTGTATATTTTTCAAAAATACAACCGTCCAGCCTCTCCCCACCTAGCAATTGAGAGAACAGAAGCATCTTAATGCATTTAGCTAATTTGCACTTAAAACATCTTTCTGCAATTAAACTTTCATTCCTATGCAAACAGTTTAGAGCAAACTCTGTGCATGTAACAGGGTTCATTAACTCCCAAGGTAGACGGTAATTAAGCTTTTTGGTGTGGATTTATTGATACTGGCAAGCATGCCACTCCGTGCTGGCACAGAGAAAGTTGTGATAGCAACATTTCAGCATCTTGCTCGCGTACTCGTCTAACTCCTATTTAAAAGGCTGCATTTGATTCCTGCGGCCTTAGGGCGTGCATTTTGGAGGCATGTGACCAATTAAGAATCCAATAGTCCTGAACACATATTTATGCAAATAGTAATAAAGAGATCATCACAGATAGATAGAAAGTTAGAAACATATATTAAATGTAACAGCTAACAAACATATTGGACCTTATTCAATAAAACCCATATTTACTTTATCTTTTACAGTGTGCTGGAAGAATCTGTAACCCATCCGGTCATTATGATCTGCAACATACTTGGGTTACACAGTTTTGGATTAGGGTATAAAGGGCCCACTGGGGGAATGCGGTGGTAGGGGCCCATGTTTAAGGGGTGTGGTCAGTTACCACACGGTGGTACCAGCCTGCAGAAAGCATTGGACAGCTATTAGAGACCGTGGGCTATTAATGACGCCTGAGATCGTATGGCGTGCAAGATGGCGGCCAATCTCAAACATTATTTTTAAAGGGGCAATCATTTCTAAGGCATGGTTTTGGCTTGTAAGTGATTGCCCCTTTAAAAAAACACATGAGATCGGCCGGCATGTTGCACCTCCAGCAATCTGGGGCGATCTGGCCCCATGTATCTGACCTTCTAGCAGAGTAACAATCTGACATTAGACTGCACTGTCCGAAACCTGACATTAGCGGAAGGAGTGGGGCCCTTGGGCAGTGTGGTCCACCAGGGATTTTCCCTGTGGTCCTGTGGCCCAGTCCGCCCCTGTTTGGTTACATTTCAGTATGTTTTTACATAAGCCCCTCATCATGCTATAAGTAAAGGACCCCATACACTTATGCGACATGTCCAACCGCCATGTCGCAGACGATCACCCCGGCAGCCTCCCGGGCGGCAGGATCGCCCAAGATACATCGTATGCTGTCCTTTTGCATACATGCCTGCGGGGTCAGACATGATCGCTAGTACAGCACGGTCAATCTGGAGGATCCGATCCGATGCTCACGGGGGAGCGCGCATCGGATCGGATCAGAAACACCTCCAAAATGCCCGATTTCAGCCGATATATCGGGCAGAATGCCGGAAATCGGATGAAATCGGGCATTATCATTCTAGTGTATGGGGCCCTTAAGAATAGATGCAAAATTCATGTTTTGCTAAATTTGAAACCAGTATTTGAGATTATGCACCCATGAAACGTCATCTACTCACGTTTCATCTTATTCAACAAGCAGTAGCATTTATCTATGTTTATGCATCCAATTCTACACCAAACTTATTAATTTACTAACAAAGGTCTATAAGGAAAGAGACATCAGCAATTCTTTTTGTCTGCCCATTATTACTTCCCTACAGGATGTCCAGTAAAATGCACAATAATGGGAATTCCGACCCTTAGGTGATCACTAGAGTTAAATTAAGAAGCTGGGAAACTTGAATCGGCTCTATTGTGCAGCGAATAACTATTCATATCAGCTTCTCTTTCTAACCAACAAGCTCTATGGCTTTACTCCATTTACCTTAGTTGGGATTTATTATGTTTGTGGTAGTAATATACAGTTCCACTACTGAAAGTGGAATTGCAAAAATATTATGTACGGTATGAAGTAATAAAGACCTATTATATAGTTAGCTTTTATTTTAACTTTAAAAACAATGTCAATTAATTAAATATAAATCAGCAGGGAAACTACTGGTCATTTTTAACAGTCACACTACTGGATGTGAACCTTTTGCTTGGATGTTGAGAACTTGTCTCTGAAGAAACTGTATCCCAGTGGTCAAAATATATTAGCATGCAATAACTCTGGGAAAACAAATATCTATTCAGATAGAAAAGTGATAAAAAAAAAGCCATAAACAACATATATCATTTTTTTTTTACAATGATCACATAAGAATTTTCTGCACATAAGCTCTCATGTGCAAGGCCCTCCGAACCATTTGTATCTCATCTATCGGCAGGAGCAAATGCATGATCCTAAGTGTGTGTGTGTGTGTGTGTGTGTGTGTGTGTGTGGGGTGGGGTTGGAGGAAGGGCTTCTGAACAGGATACTGTGTGTGAAAAATGAAATGTAAGATATGTTCCTGCGCACTCTCTTTGCTGCCTTGCGTAGGGTCCTACCCTGATGTGTCACCACACACACCTATAGGAGATTATAATGAATAAAGGATTGGATGGAATCCTACTGTTGGCGCAAAGTCAAAATAACAGTGGTATTTTATCGTAGTGGTCACTGTCCATGAAAACTATTAGAGGAGTCCATGAATTTCACAATGGATGGTCTTCGTAGGAATTCCATTCCATTCGATGACATGTAAAGAAAGAACACAAATGGTATACAGAAGTTCAGTAGAAGTTCCAAAAAGAGTCAATTTAAAGGAGGGTGACTTCTGCCCGGACTCCGTAGACTATGGTGATTCGGGAAAGTGTGACAGTATCTGTAAAGGTTCACCCCGGTGTTCAAGATAAACGTGGCTCCTCACATGTGTGCTTACTTTCATACACTTGGGAAAAACCTATAAAGGTTTCTTTAAAGCCTCTAAGTAAAATACTCCTGGTACCAGAATAGATATGCCCCAGATATTCACATGTAAATACTTCTAAAAATGATGCTCACATCCGTGCTTACTTCAAAAGACGCCGTTCTTCCATGTAACGGTTTCTTTTTTCAGCAGGCTGGATAATCGTCCTCACTCACTTCCTGACTTCGTATTAGGCTCGGTATTAAGCACAAACACGCTAGTATATCCGACACAGACGCCCGCTGAAACAGCACTGTACTCATGGGTAAGCGTTGTTGCGACCCGGCGGAGAGTTGTAAGAGCGACTCTTTTAAATATGCGTATAAGATGCTTGTTTCTGTTACGTCCTAGAGTATGCTGGGGACTCCAAAAGGACCATGACTACATTGCTGTAGATTGTCTGACTGCAATGCCATAGACAATGGGTTCGAATCGCATGCATGTCAGCATCTTGAAATGTAATAAAGAACAGTGTGACTAACAAAGAAATCTCAAGTTGAGTTCATGAATGTTATATAAGTATTAGCGATGGAAGGGGTCAGGGTTGGAGACAGGGGCTGTCAGGAGATGCTGGGCTTCAAAAAGTGGGGAAGCTGCCAGTGAAAGTAATTAAAACAGATAATTGACAAGTGCAGCCAACAGCGCCCCCTACCCTGCAGTGCTCCGCACACACCTAGTGTCAGCCCTGCTCTCATGACTTGTACGGTTCAGATCTCTTTTGTTTTATTTTGCTTAATTGTTAGCACCTTTGTTTGGATAAAGTCAACAATATCCTGGCTTCCTTTGTAAGGAATGTGGTGGGTGTTCTAGCTGCACAACAGAAGAGCCACAGGTTGGAGGCACTTCCCTATATTTCATCATTCTGAATCAGCAGAGAAGGAGTGACAGGCTTGTGGACCTGCTCTGCAGAAATCTAATAAGTAGCTAATGTTTATATAGTTATGTGACTCTGCGCATATCATGTGACTGTCAGACGGCATTGGCAATAATGTGACGTGACCCTGAAGTCTTCTTTATAGCGCTGAAATCGGCATCCTTTCTGTTACACCATGGGGTGGGCAATCCTGAGCAAAAGCGGCTGTTTTTTTTTTTTTTTTACAGCAATTAAAGCAAATACAGTATGCTAAAAATAAATTAATTCACTTTATTATTATTGTCCATGTGGTATTACTGGAGTTCCCATTTTCTATAAATCCACTAAAGTTTTCGGTCTCCTGAGCATTTGTCCCAACACTCATAGGATATGTGTTGTGCATAGGTCTCAAATTCTGGGATTATCTTCTAGATTTCCGGTGCGCATGTATCCTCCTTTTTTTTTTGTAAATACAAATTTGAATTAACATATTACCAGTCCCCAAAAACATTATTAAACTACGGCTTGGAGATAACAAAAAAAACCAAAACATTGTAATATAAAAAGAAGACAACGTTTGGAAAATCGGGACAAGAGTGATTTCAGCGATAATAAATAATAAACATAAATAACCCCCCCCAAAAGAGACACAGACGACCAACATAACTTCTAATGTTGATATCACCATACGTGGACCCACCAAATATGTTCCTCTTATGCACATACTTAGCAAACATCAAAAAGCTATCCAAACTAAGGCCCTCATTCCGAGCTGTTCGCTCGCAAGCTGCTTTTAGCAGCTTTACACACGCTAAGCCGCCGCCTACTGGGAGTGAATCTTAGCTTCTTAAAATTGCGAACGAAAGATTTGCAATATAGCGAAAAGACATCTCTGTGCAGTTTCTGAGTAGCTCGAGACTTACTCGGCATCTGTGATCAGTTCAGTGCTTGTCGTTCCTGGTTTGACGTCATAAACACACCCAGCGTTCGCCCAGACACTCCTCCGTTTCTCCAGCCACTCCCGCGTTTTTCCCAGAAACGGTAGCGTTTTTTCGCACACACCCATAAAACGGCCAGTTTCCGCCCAGAAACACCCACTTCCTGTCAATCACATTACGATCACCAGAACGAAGAAAAAAACGTGAGTAAAAAACCTAACTGCATAGCAAATTTACTTTGCGCAGTCGCACTGCGGACATTGCGCATGCGCACTAAGCGGAAAATCGCTGCGATGCGAAAAAATTTACCGAGCGAACAACTCGGAATGACCCCCTAAGTTCCAATAGATGAATCAGCTAATTGCGCCAACTTCCTTAAATGAGTTTTAAGGTTGGAGATTAAGATGTTGCAGGAAAATGCAGTTCTCAAATTCTACGTTCCTGGGATTCATGCAGTTACAATTCATTTTATGGTACCTAAGCCCATTCAGAAAGTGATTCTTTGAAGCACAATGGAAAACTTCAGACCAAAAGCAGCAGGTTAAGTCCTTAAATATCTTGCAGAGGGGGAGACAGTCAGTGTTCTGCCTTGTTTGTAAAATCCATGGTTGCAACAATCGTCTATCTAAAGTTCCATCAGTAACACTCGGTACAATAGAGGAATGTTACTGAAAAATAAATCAGCTCCTAATGGCTTTCAGAAGAACCAAGGGGAAAGCAATTATATGGCATCTAACATGCTAATCTACCAGAATAACGTCTCAAAGGAGTTCAAGAACCCTACTCAAAATTCCAGCAGAGATAAGGGGTCTAGTGCTTTTGGCTGAGGTTGGCATAGAAGATTTTTACGATAATTATCTTCACGCAGAACATTTTTACATTTGCCTTTATGGGTAATTTACAGTTTAACTGGGTAAAGTAATATTTCTTTGAAAAAACAAAAAACCCAGCGCTTGGTATGGAATTATTTTGTCCCTCGCACAATTAGGGGAAAAAAGGGAAAAAAAACCCCCAAAAAACAAGTTGATGTTTTACAGGGTATATGCGGGGAGGACAAATACAGATTTTATCAATTTATTTGCACAGCGAGACTTTTTTTTTATTTCTACGGGTTCTCAAAGCTAAAAATGAGACTTTAATCATTTAAAATGTGTTTAAAGGGCTCTTTACGGAACGATTTACAGAGAGCTAGGCTATGGAAATGATGAAAATATCCAATTTGTTATAAGTTACAATGTCTGCTACCTTAAGGCATAGACCAAACTTGTCAAATGCTAAGGGGGGGGGGGGGGCTGGGGTGCGTGGGGGGTGTCAGGGTCAGAGTCCTGGGGAATGTCAATGAGATACATGGTGTAATGAGGAAACCAGTTAGTCACTGAAAGATATGTCTTTATACTATATATACACATATACTTAAATGTATATACATGTACAGTATATCTGTGTATTTAAGTCTGTGGCTGGTGTCTAAAGGTGCATACACAGTGGGCGTTTTTGCCCAGCGTGTATGCATAAGGATGATCGCTGACATCACACACTGAGCGCTTTCCCCCCCTGCCCAGCGATGTCAGCGGGGGTGTGCGGCTTTCCATAGCAGGATGCTATGGAAAGCCGCTCACCCCGCCGTTCATCTACTGGTAATACCAGTAGATGAACGGCGGCCGCCAGCGATGAAGCGGGAGCGCACATCAGCGCTCATCACCGGGGCATACACACTGGGCGGCTTTGAGCTGAAAGCAGCACAACACACCAAAAGTGACCTGCTTTCAGATCAAAATCGCCCAGTGTGTAAGTATGGGCCTTTAGTATCACTGACAACAGAAGACAAAACTCACAAAACATGAGCTTGGGGTGGAACTACAGGAGTCAGCACTCCCAAATTCAACCCTGACCATCTGCAGTACCATTTATCACCTGCAGGCTGATATGCCTTTGCATTTACACTGCATAATATTGTGCAATGTAACTTGTCCACATGGGCATCAGAAGAAGTCAGAATGACATCCATGTAAATCTGCATTTTCCCTGTGTTATTCATGTTAGTTTCATGCATTATTTATTTGGAATGTCCTCCCTTCACCGAAGTCCTGCAATTAATGCCTGACAGAATAACCTGAATATGTCACATGCAGTTAACAGATCACTGTCTCCCATAAGATGAGCTGACTTGTCTCCTGAAATTCTCTGTGCTGCTGAAAACATTGCTCTAATAGCCATCCTGGATGTGCACAATACTTCTAAAAAAACTGCATTTTTCATTCAGCGGCCATGATAAAAAATGGTTGTGGCATATTCTGCACATTACATAATTTCTCTGCAACCAAACTTTTTGTGAATGTTAGGACAAAATGAACTATGACCATAGAGCAAAGACAAATAGCAAGGTCATTTGGTCCAAACATTGCTTGGCATCATACTCCCAGTAGGGATCTTGCTACGGGCACACAGGATATTTGCCCGTGGCGCCGCCTTCCGGAGGGCGCCGCTGCCGTGGCAAGATCCGCTACTGGTGGTGCACGCCCGGTGCTGTGCGGTCACTGCTGTGCGGTGCGCGATTATGTCATCATGCACCGCATGGCATTGTGGGACCGGCACATAGACGCTAGGGGTCATAATTGACCTCTAGTGTCTATGCTGTGCTATAGGAGAGATGTCATGACGTCTCTCCCATAGATCAGAGGAGGAGCGGCGCCGGTGGCCGGAGACGGCGGTCAGCAGCGGTCGGGAATCAGGAGCGGGGATGGTATTAATTTATTTCTTTTTGTTTTATTTTATTTTTTGTAAGCGGTGCAACTCTACTGGGGGCACAAACAGGGGCACAACTCTACAGGGGGCATAACTGCCCACGCCCCTTTATGAAGCCACGCCCCTATTTTCACCTGGGGCGCCACAAGTGCTAGAACCGGCCCTGCGTACTCCCCTTAGTTTACATTATAAATACAGTGTGGTTTAGTCACAGGAATGTACTAATGTGCAATAGCCCTCATCATCCAATCAGAATTTAGCTTTAATTAAGGATTGTGCATGCCAGCCAATAAAAGAGCATTTGATTTGACGAATTTGGTATGGTTGACCGCCAGACGGAAAGCCGGCGGTCACAATACAGACGCAGGAATTCTGATCAGAGTAATCCCGACAGGGGCGAGGTAAGTATGTCCCCCCTCTCCCCTAACTCTCCATTCCCGCAGCCTAACCCTAACTAATCCCTAAGCCGTCCGCTCTACTTACGGTCGGGATGCCAACTGTTAGGTTTCTGGCGTCTGTCTCTTGACTCTGTCGGGATTCCACCATCTGCATTTTGACGGGTGTCAGGATTCCGGAGTCAATATTCTGACTGCCGGAATCCCGGCAGCCGGCATCTTAACCGCATCCCTATCGGACACTATGGATTATTGTGCATGTATATTTTTCTAAACACTTAGTAAACATTATGGGGGAGATTCAAATGCTTGAAATGTCAGTTGGGAGTCTATTTTTTCCTATCTAATAGACAGGAAAAAAACAGACACCCAACCAACTTTTCAAACATTTGAATCTCCCCCTATGTCTGTATATTTATCTTTAGGGTGAACGCTATTCTCTGAATAATATCATTTTTTGCCACATATTCAAAAATATTCATGGAGTCTCCAATGGAAATGTTATACATTAGTAACCAGGTCCAGCGTAACGTTTTTTTTTGCATCCCTTACCTGTGTTTTGGCTGCTGTAACCCTTCCATCACTTCGTCATAGAGTTGTCCTAACCATCACCCACCTCATGTGTATAAAATAAATATATGCTACCAGAAATTAGTTATCATTAGTGGTTTATACTGATAGGAATTTAGAAGTGATAAAATGGTTTAACAAGAGCCAGCAGCCTGCGCCTTAGGTCTGCCTAGAAGATTATGATTTAGATTGTGAGCTCCAATGGGGCAGGGAGTAATGTTAATGATTACATTTTATCTATATAGGGCTGTGCAATATGATCAGTGCTATATAAACAAACAATTATATAAGAATTAAAAAAAACGTGATAAGTGCAACATTTCTCTTATCTCTAAATACAATTAAATCAATGAGAAGCAGTGAATGCAAATATATGGGATAAGTGATCTAGGCTGGAATAATAGCATAAGGGAGGTGGTGGAGTGGTATTCTAAGACATGGCCACTAGGTGGTGCCCTAGCACAGAACCAGCTGAACTTTATTTCTGGTCTGCCACTGACACTGCTTTCTATAACCAGCTTTAGTAAAACATTACATGAACAATCAGGTGCAGGTGGTAGAGGCTAGTGAAGAAGCCCCTTACGGTAATTCACACAATGGACAAACATGTACATCTCATTCAGGTGGTCGATTTCTTCTAGCAATACAATCCTATTCAGGGAGATTATTATTATTATTACATTTTATTTATAAGGCACCCCAAGTGTTTTGCAGCGCAGTACAAAGGCCAGAACAGGGAGACAAAACTTATCATTACAGTAAATAAATAACAAAAATAGAGTACAAAGAGCACCACAATTCTCAAAACATAATACAGCTTAGATGTAAGTAGTGAGTGAGTGAGTGAGTGAGTGATCAGTGCACTTCTAGGGGCTGGTGGCCATAGATAGAGATGAGCCTTTACAGCAGGAAAAAAAGCGGGTAAAGATGGTTGCTGAGTAGGAGAGGGCTGTGAGTGAAATGTGTCGAGAAGAAGGTTTTGACAACAAGAGGAAAGAGGGCCCTGCTCTGAGGAGCTAACAATCTAGTAGGAAGGGGTGACAGACACATGACATGAGGTGCAAGCAGGCTGGAGGTAGCCTGATGGCAGGGTGTGAGCAAAGCAGAGATGGTCAGGGCATGAGGCAGGGGGATGGAGGAGCAGCCTCAGGAGTAGGTTCTGCATCGGAAGGGTACGCTTTGAGGAATAGGTGGGTTTTCAGTGCCGTTTGAAGCTTTGCAAGGTCGGGGAGATGGCACAGATATCACTACACGTGTGGCACAAAACATGGACTGTTCAGAGATACGATTGTCCAAGCTGGAAAAAGTTCCATGCCCGTCTGTATCGTCATGTGTGGTCAAACTAAATGACTATAATAAATTTCTTTTAGCATGTGGGCACCATCAGGTTTTATCAGACTGTTGTTGTTCTTTGTCATTTAATAGAAAGTACTTTTAACCAGCTATTATTGACTATGTGTAAACATTCGCACACAACAATCTAAGGGGGCGATTTCTCAAAACTTGGAAAGAGATAAAGTGTTGGGAGATAAAGTACTAACCAATCAGCTTCTGCCATGTTAAAGGCTGTGTATGAAAATGACCGGCTGATTGGTTGGTAGTTTATCTCTCTCCAAGATTTGATTAATCTCCCCCCTAGATTGTTGTGTGTGAATGTGTCCACATCGTCATTAAATAGTTTATTATAAGTTCTCTCTAGTAAATGACAAAGAACAACTGCGTTCCTGGAAACGGCTGCATGCCCCGGTATCTCCAATCATTTCACTTCTAAACAAATTCCCACTTACACACACCACTGTCAGTAATCAACACAAATTTCATAGACCCTTTCCGGCAGAATATTGGGCATTAGTCTCCGCAACACAACAAATACTGGCCACCTAAAACGGGTTCTTTTCATGCGTATAAACACTTCCTTTCGGTATGTTTTAAACAATGTTTCCATCTTCAGATGAGATTACATTTATTGGTTCACCATCTGGCTTCCTTCACTCGGCTTTTATCATAGTTTCCTTCTGTGCTTTTCAGCAAGACCTTTATAGCATTGTGGCTTATGTTTAGTGCTTTTGTATAAACAGAGCCGGCCATAGGTATAGGCAAACTAGGCAATTGCCTAGGGCATTTGATATGCCCAGGGGCATCAGCAGCTTCTGCTGATTAAAATGATATGCGGCATGCCTATATTCTGTGTGTAGTATTTCTTATGCAGATACAGCCACAGTCTCACACAGTATATAGGCATGCTGCATATCATTTTAATCAGCAGAAGTTGCTTGTGCATCTTAGCCACATAGCAATGCAAATAAGATGCATTTTCATAAAAAAAGGTGCCCGATGTTAGCATTGATGCAAGATTTATGAGGACACATCTTTATCCAAGCAGAGGCAGAGGTCACAGTGTTAGTGGCAGTGTGAGTGCTGTGTGCATGTGAGTGGGTTGGTTCTTGTGCAGTAGTGTTCAGAATATGTGTAAGGAGCATTATGTGTGTCATGTAAAAATGCATTAATAATGGGCAACATGTGTGTAAGGGGCACTATGTGTGTCATTATGTGTATAAGGGTATTAATAATGTGCGGCATATGTGTAACCGGGTACTACTGTATGTGTGTCATTATGTGTATAGGGGCACTAATAATGTGCAGCAAATGTGTAGGGGGCACTGTGTGTGTCATTATGTGTATAAGGGAATTAATAATGTGCAGCATATATGTAAGGGACATTATGTGTAAAAGAGCATTAATAAATAAAGGGGCATTACTGTGTGGAATTATGTGTATAAATGCATTACTGTGTGGCATTATGTGTATAAGGTGCTCTACTATGTGGCGATGCGTATAGAAAGGGCACTACGGTGTCGTCTAATATGAATAAAGAGCAATAGGGTGTGGTGTAATGTGAATAAGGAGCAATTCAGTGTGATGTAATGTGAATAAGGGGCTCTACTGTGAGGAGTAATGTTTATAAGGTAAAGTAATACTACTGTGGGATGTAATATGAATTATGGACACTATCGCATTATCAAATGTGAATAAAGTTGCAGTACTGTGTGGCGTAATTGGAATTGGGGTTACTATTGTGTGGCCATGCCCCTTGCCAGCAAAAACACACCCCTTATTGGGCTGTGTGCCAAATGTGCGAACTGTTCCTATTTAAAATATAGGGGGTACAAACACCAAAATAAGGACTGCTATGGGTGAGGGGTGATGGTGGTGGGAAAGAGGTGCAAGGTCAGAGGCGGAACCAGCGGTGGTGCTAGGGGGCACCAGCCAAAATTTTGCCTAGGGCATCATATTGGTTAGGGCCGGCTCTGTGTATAAAGTACAGATCTTCTTTACTTTGTGCACCAGGTACATTTGTATCCAGAGTGTAGCTCCATGTAGCATGTAAGGCAGCACAACTGATCAGAACTGAATAGATAGCTGCTGCTGAAAAGCACAGGAAGACATGTAGCTATAGTCATGTATAGGAGCAAACTGACGGTGAACAATTGTTTTATATCATACATTATAGAGAGTGAGGACAGAAACCAGGAAAGGACATCCCAACCTGCACACATGACCAGGAACACATCATTTATACCTGGTGTTGGTTCTGGAAATTAAGGACGACTGGCACCTACTGCTGTTGATCTTGGCTACTGAATTTACTGTAACCATTACAACCTTAGTATTTAAAGCTGGTCACAAATTGCTTTATTTTACTGGACCTTTATTTTGGACACTTTTGAATTTGTTCAGATTAAATAAATGTATACAAAGCAATCCGTTTTATTACTATGCTATATCTATAGGCAATGATGATATGCGCCTAACACAAATGACTTACCTTCAAGATTTGGGGGCATACTTCCCAGGGAAAAATTCCCTTCCTTCATATAAACCAACAATTCTTCTCCAGGCTCAATGTCTTTTATAACTTTATAAAAAAGCTGTAATGACAAGATACAAAAAAATTGAGGTTAGAGATTCAATACATGCACTATAGGTTATTCGCCTTATGCAATTGAAATGTATTGTATATAAACATAATTTGCTGTGTACATTTTTGTGAATGGTCCACACAACGTAAGTATATAAATAAAACACAATATTAAATATACATCGCAGAATATCTGTACTAAATACATAATTGTAGATCTGACCAAACATGAACGACAAAGTATTTTTTGGGGAAGGCTAATAGTGCGCTGGACAAGCAGGTTCTTCCGCACGGGTTAAAGCACTATGTATAGCTTAAAATTGAGTGTTGAAATTTTTAATGGTTGGGTATACAAGTCAGAGCAATGTGTAGTGAGAAGGAATGAATTCTGGCAAAGATCGACTTTGGGCGATATTCCAGTTATGGTGTTAACATAAAAAGAAATACCCACAGCACACCCACTAGATATTACACATCGCAAGCTGCTCTGCAACATTAAATGCGGGAACGGGGGGGTCACAGAATGACTCCAATCATTTTTTGGTAAATAAATTGCAATGTGCTTAAATGTGACAGGAGCTGTAATGCATTCACAGGAACGCAGGCAAGAGGGAGAATAACAAACAGCATTTTGGCAATAGCAGAATCTTCCAAACGACATTGCAGCTCAGATTTAAGTGTAGTTACATGTGATCCTTAGTGGGGTGGGTTAGTACATTTACTTAGTGGCTAACAACTGTGGCAAATCATTAATAAAAGGCTCTACAACTGGCAGATTTTTTTTCTACTTTTCAGAAGCACCACTTGCATATTCAACCCAGAAGGTGAACAAATAAACTCTGTATTATGGACAGTAACAGTGTAAAGTAGTAAATATCTACTCATTATAGCAGCTTCATGATATGAGATATAAAACGCACACAAACAAAACTAATTGCTGTCAGGCTACATCTTCCAATAGGATCACAATTTATCCCAGAAATAATATAGTCGGCTATGAGAATCTGGAACAAAATGCCCATCCGCGGAACATGATTTTCTTCTTGTGTTTTTTTTATTAAATGGTGTTTGTTGGTTTAATGTGCTACTTATAGCATGTGACAGATTTCTATTTTTAGCTTTTTATATCCAATTTTAAAAGATTTTTTTTTTTTTTACTTTTCAGATATTGATCTAAATGCTCGTAGAAAAGATGTTGATATTTCTTAGTACAGATGGAATATTTATTGGTCTGGCCTTCGTTGGATTTGGTGTGTTTTACGTCTTAGTGGAGTAATACACTGATGTAATTAACACCTCCTGCACCTGCCTCTATCATTCGTTCAGGTACCGTTTTAAGACTATTTGCTACAGCACATAACCCCCCCTGGCCTCACCCCCCCCACCTAAAACAAATCTAGTATAACAACTGAAAACTGTCAACAGGACTACACTATCCAAAGGGTTAATTAAGATCCTCGTAACACCAAGAACTTCATACATTGAATAGATCTGTCAAACGAGTACTTGAAAATACTGTATAATATCCCTACCAGGTGTGAAATTATAACCAAAGCAGCGACTGCGCTGGAGACCATATGCCCGGCATCTCAGCCACTGTACGTCTAAAATAAAGGGCTAGGAGGGTACGCTCTTAACCCCTCAGGTGCTGGACACAAATCCACAGATCACCAACACATACCGTACACAGTATTAAACATAATCAAAGCAGAATTACGACTCAGAGTAAAAGAAATAAACAAATCAAAACAAAAAAAACAAAACAGTAATTACAGAAAAACATAACAAACATTATATTGAACTGATCGTTTGTAAGGCCATTGGGCTCCATCCAGTTTGTCTGAGTTGACCACACTGAAAACACGTGCTCGGAAAAGTTTATAAAGAGCTCTCTGGAGTTTATAAAAATAACAAGCCTATTGTACTTAGCAAATAACAAGAGAAGCGGAATAAACCTAGGAGCAAGTAACAACGTTTACTGATCGGAACTGAATGGTGGTGTTTTGTTTTTTTAAAGCTCCATGTGTCTTTCATACCTTGTAGTTTGGCTAGTATAGAAAAGTGCATTAATAGTTTATAGAAGGGGATCGTGTGTAAGTCTGGGGTTTCTCAAACTGTGTAATGTGTTCCCCGGGGGGGACCTCAGGCGGGCTCAAGGGGGTACTTCAGTCTGATAAATTTAACTCAAAATAACAGTTTACTGTATTAGTCAAGAATATAATATACACAAACAGAAACTGGATATTTATTAAACATTTACAGTCATAAGCGGCCAAGTGTCGTGTATTTAAATATATGGTACACAGACAAATGTACAGACGTCAGTGGTTATTCTGTAAACAAAGGTGACACAACTAGAGAGCTAAAGAATAGGAAGAAAAATGAAAAAAATATTCTAATCAAAGCCAACAAACAAGTCATATTTGTAGTGACCAGGATACATTCCTGATATTTAGCCCATGAGAGCCTTCGTCTGCCTAAACATGTTACATTTTATTGTCAACTCAGCATTAATTTCAGCCCTTTCATAACCCCTCATTCATTGTTGAATCTGATAGAATGAATGGGATCGTCATAAGATTTAATAAAGCCAAACTATCCAAGCAGCATATCACACTACTTCCAATCAACATCACCCATCCACTATTTTATTTTTGTGTACAATTTTTGAAGATTATAGAATAAAAACACAACCGATCGGACACCAATGATGTACAGTTTGCAACTTCCAAACACTGGAACAGTCACAATGTTTATTTTTACTAAAGAATGGTTGATGCATAGCAAAGTGGTTGCTGATTATTCCTCATAGTGATAATAAAGAAAATATATAATCAGGCAGATTAATAACGACAGAATTACATAGGAGACTGGGCAAGGCAATTTTTGCTTTTAACTTTGGAATAACTAAGATTTCATTCACTAACCTTGGTATTACCAAAACAAACATTCTAAAGATGTTTTGTTATATTAAATATATAACAGGAATATTCCAAAGTTAATAAACAAAAACATTTCCTCAAACTAGCTCCATATATTTTTTTAGTACCATGCAGAGACAACAACAAATATTGACGACATTTGAGTCCACATTAAATTTGTAAATGTACATGAATAATTGCTGCATTCATCTTACAAATGAATGATATTTTTAAAGAACAGAATTTACTTTTTAAAGTGATATATGTTTACGAACGTCAAAAAAATACCTTACACGATAAGCAGAATTGTCTCAGCACATGTTTTTTACGATGCAAAATTGCTTAATGACACTAAAAAATTTTGTCAGCGTAAATAAAATACGGATACAGAATTTAAAATGTACAAGTGGCTCTTGTTGATTAAATGCCGAAATGACCCGCTTGGCTGGGGGTCGAAACGTTCTGTAGGCTCTAGCTTTGTGGGACACTGTCCAGCTAAATTATACTGCTTCTGTATGAGGAATGCAAGATATCTCCCAGGAACAAAACATTCCCAAATAAAGGATTGCAATAATGATATGATTCAGCGGACAATCATACGTATTAACTTATCATGACCATGTTACTTTATGGTTAAACCAAATCTATCCATGAAAACAGTGTTATTGAGGCACTTGATTAATGGGAATTTGCTACTATTTTTTTTTTTAATTAGAAATGTTTGTTTTATTTTATTAGACAATGTAGCATTGTGCAAATAATAAACAATAACAAGTAAACGCAGGATTAATTTAGTAAAAAACAAAAACAAATTCAAAATAGCTGCTAATATATCATTACAGGATTTCAAGTCATCTATTTGTTTTAAAATATTTTGTTTTTCTGTCAACATATTAGGCAAATATATGGTCAATTGTTGTTTTTATTCTAAAACGTCCAAATATATATGCACAGTAGATATAAACAAAATAATTATGTGAGTGAAATGAAATTAATTATAATTATTTTATGTTTCTAGCTACTGAGCACTGCTAAAATAATATGATCAGCAGCCAGATAAACTGAAATAATATGATTATTATTTTGCGCACATTCAAGGAATAAAATATCCCTAATTAGGGATAAACACATTTCATGTTGCTTAAAAAAAAGCGATGACACTATTTCAGCGTGTGTTGTTTATTGAGCGTCTATTCACCGTCCCGACTGCTGCGGCCACTGGGGGGCGCCCTCTACCCACACATCTCACTATACCCAGAACGAAACCTGCAGATCGGGCACGCACATTTCTAACCGTAGTTATTCAATGCAACTTCATTTTTTTCCCGTATTATTTTATTTATTTATATTCTAACAAATCTTGGCAAAAAAAGAGAAAAAAATAATTGACTAATAATAATTTTTAAACAAACTAGTAATAATCTATGAAGACTAGGTGTCCTCTTTACAAGCATGTGGGAACTGCACTGAAAGTCAGCGTCACAACTTTCCCAAGTTTAAGCAGCAGAGAGAAGATAGACAGAAAATTGCAACACACTGTGGAGAAAGTGACAGAACAGACACAAAAGACATCATCTAACCTTTTTCCTCTGTGTAAGGTGCACCAGCTCTGAGACTTGACTTGTGTCAAGAGCCTTCCAATCGGCTACTATAGCAGTGTCTGTGGAGCTCGTTGCAAACACCATCCTTCATGCATTAGTGACACACACACAGGGCACAGTGTCAGTCTGTGTGTGTGTATGTGCATGTGTGTATGTGTGTGTGTGTATGTGTGCCAGGCCTGAAGATAGTCCCTGGACTATCCTAGCCTTTGCATCATCACCTTATCTCTCCTGAGGTGGGGTTTCATAGCAGATTATCCGACTCTCTCAATGGTCTGAGATCCAAGCCTCAGTCACTCCCCCTAATCTCATCTCTCCAGAGACCCTCCCTGCATTATGTCTGTATCACAGGCTACAACAGGCTGCAAATCAAGGGGGAGAGGAAGTTTCTACTCTCTTCCTCTCCAAGTTTTCTAACTGTTGGTGCATTTATACATTCTTCTGCAAACTGGGGAACACTGCTTTAAAGAGACCATAGTTAGTAATGCTTTGCATTGTTTTTATTATTATTATTTTATATATATATATATATATATATATATATATATATATAGCACCTAATAAACAGAGTATGTTAGGGGCTTAAAAGTGGCAGATATTGTCTTTATTATCTACTCTTTGTTTAAAGAATTTTCACTTTCTTGCAAAGGATACTGAAAAGCATATCTCGATTAAAGGACATTTCAAAGGATTTTTATCTTAATCTTAATATATATCTTAATGAAACAAACGTGGACAAATGTGCGGTTACAGATAATTATTGATGCTGTAATATCCAGTCTGAATAATTTGATTTCAGATATTTTATCTGTATTGAATTTACAATTTATTTTTTAGATAAATAACTTAAGAAGAAAATATAGTGTCATGTAGAAACTGATATTAAATTCTAGAAACTATATATATATATATATATATATATATTTGAGAAACTTTATAAATAATGTATAATTTACAACTAATGTTTCAATCACAATTTCTTAAAATCTGATTATATATAAAAATGTAATAATAATAATAATAATAATAATAATAATAATACATTGTTACATATAGTCTATGATAAATTTATAATCCAAAATGTTTTATTTTTTATAGTAAACATTTATAATTCACCATTACAGTGTGTTTAATTTTTTTAATTATAATGTACCAACAGACAACACACAAAATAAAAATGTATGTTTCTGAATTTTAATATTAACAAATGTAACTAATTTTTTTCTGTAATTCCATTGTTACCATTAATTATCTTTACATCTATCGCCTAATCCACATGGGTATTATTAAATAGCGGCTAGTTAATTGTGTAAAATGGAATAGATATATATCGCAGTCATCCCTCTGTAAAATCTAATCTTCCTTTGTACAGTTCATTTAAACACATGCAGAGTTAAATGGTTTGTAAATAAAAAGTAAAGCAGAATAAATGACCAAAAGATAGGTTTGGTTAATATCATTTTACGGTTTCTGGGATATAGTAGCCATGAGTGGCGGAAACAAAATGCATTACTTTATTGGTGTAATATAATTTCATTCAATTGTCTAATAATAAAAGGATTGGAAATGGTATTCTGTTATCTATAGATTTCACGTTTCACCTGTCATCTGTACAAACAAAGGAAAGGCTTTAACGTTAATTGATTATTTAGGTTTGAAAATGCCCCATATGTTTGCTGAAGCACTTTACAGACTCAGGGTTTGTGTAACCCAGAAGAGCAAGGCTTACTTTTTGCTGTGCATCACTGATCCACATTGCAACGACTACTGTGGAACAATACACTCCTCGTTGTATAAACGCTCCACTTACAACAACAAAAACAGACATGTAACAAAAACAGCAAATATGAAATAAATACCTACAATAATAATAATAATAATAATAATATAAAAACATCCTGAAGAAAAAAGAAAATCGCACCTAACAACTAAACGTATCATTAAACTGATTTAAAAATCAAGAGACGTCAATAGCAAGTGTAAGAAAATGTTTGGCGAGTCAAACTCTCTAATCTGAGTGAATGTGCCTCGATCACAAAAGTGCACAAACCTAGAACACTGATAAAACATACATCTATAGATACTGTACATTCACATATACACCGTAATAGTAACTGTGACCCTATATAGTGTCTATAGTAAAACAAAAACAGACAAATCTTCAAAATAATTATAGCAAATAACATTTTATTTATCTCAATTACTTAGTTATTTCCAAAACATTTCACAGAGTTTTTTTTGTAACCTTGATAAAGTATTCACATAACGTGTACTGTTGCATGGTGGACATGAGACGAGTTACCCAGAAATCTAATATTATCCCCAAGGCTGGACTTGGCAACAGTGGGGCGTAGTACAGACTAAAATACTGTGCCCTGCAATGTATAAATACATTTATTTACTGAAACCCTCAAATTATGACATCAATAGAACATTACCAATGACTAAAAGTATTAAATGATCAAATCCAGCTATAAAAGTTAAAGGGCCGGATGTAACGCATTGCGAGGCGGCCGAAGCTCCTACATTCTGGCCAAACTTGTACGCTTTTTTTTAAAAGCAGCAATCATTCACAAGGCATAACCAGGTTGGTTTTGCCTTGTAAATAATTGATGCTTTAAAAAACTGTACAAGTTCGGCCGGAATCTCGGAGCTCCGCCTGTTTCGCCAGGGCCGTCTTTTTGTATGGGCTCAATGGGCTCTTGCCCAAGGGCCCCAGGAGTATAAGGGCCCTAGGCTGATAGCTGAGGGTCCCCTCTTTCCAGGGGTACCAGATTTTTGAAAATCGGCCCTGGGGAACCGGAGATATCCAACGTGAAAGCAGTGGTCCCCATCTGAGCCTGTTAATTGCTCTTCCCAGCCAGATATCGCAGGTTCTGTCTGACTTACAGTTTTTCTGAGGGTATGCTCTAAAAGCTGGGACTCTCTCTCTCAGAACCAGAGATACCTGCTTTCAAACAGCTGGTCCCTGCTCCAGCTCCACAAGCCTAATATGCAGTTTTAAATTTTCGTTGGTGAATTGCTCTGGCTACTGAACTCTGATCCCCAAGTCCCCAGTATCTCCTGAAAGGTGGGACTCTCTAGATTTGTATCCCATTTAAAGCTAAGAAATATATTTTCAGGAGCTTGAGATATCTGCAGTCAAGTGAGCTACCATCCCACCGTAAAATGATGAATATTAAGCCCACTCCACTATCCACCCTCCCCTATGTATTAAACACCCCTACCACCCTGAAAGTCATGTACCTGGGCTTCTTCATTCAGCCCAATGCCCCCTTCTACAGTTTAGCCCCATCTGTGCAGTAATGGAGTAATTAGCAGTAATTACTGCTCCAGGTCCTACCAGGGCCGTCTTTTCGTATGGGCTCTTGCCCAAGGGCCCCAGGAGTCTAAGGGCACTAGGCTGATAGCTGAGGGTCCCCTCTTTCCAGGGATACCAGATTTTTGAAAATTGGCCCTGGGGAACCGGAGATATCTGACTTCGAAGCAGTGGTCCCCATCCAAGACTGTTCATTGCTCTTCCCAGCCAGAAATCTCAGGTTGTGTCTGACTTAGAGTTTATTTGAGGGTATTCTCCAAAAGATGG
This sequence comes from Pseudophryne corroboree, assembly GCF_028390025.1. Taxonomy (NCBI): domain Eukaryota; kingdom Metazoa; phylum Chordata; class Amphibia; order Anura; family Myobatrachidae; genus Pseudophryne; species Pseudophryne corroboree. The sequence continues at coordinate 290,157,402 of NC_086453.1, read as the reverse complement.
GACTCTCCCCTTTCAGTGGATACTGGCAGCTTGTCTCTATTATGCCAAGAACTGGAGATATCAGCCTTCAAGCAGCTGGTCCCTGCTTCATCTCCACACATCTGGTTTGCAGTTTTATATTTTTGCCAGTGGATTGCTCTGGCTCCTGAAATCTGATCCCCAAGTCCCCAGAACCTCCTGAAAGGTGGGACTCTCTAGTTTTTATCGCATTCAAAACTAAGAAATCTATTTCCAGGAACTGGAGATATCTGCAGTCAACCAAGCTTCCCTCCAGGGCCGGATCCAGGGGAGGGGGGGGGGGGCGGGCGAACGCCCCCCCTAACTGTCATAGCCACGCCCACTTACATGAGGTGGGGGCTGCTGCCAGGTGATGGTGTGTGGCTGCACTAACATCCCTCCCCATCCTACGTGTCCCTGTGGCCCCTAGCCCCATCTGCCATAATCACATGCCGTCACCCCCAACTTGGGCAGTGTGTGCCGCCCATCGGTGTGTTAGTAGTTACATGTGCCCAGTGTGTGTGTGTACTACATAAGAAGTACATGTGCAGCCTAGGAATGCTTTCTATGCTCTTTAGAGCATTAATTGACAGTTGGTACAGGAAGTGGGAGGAGTAATGAATGTAGGGGAGGAGTCAGGAATAAATAAACCGCTCCCCCTAAAAGAAAAGTCTGGATCCGTCCCTGCTTCCCTCCCACCGGAAAATGATTAATATTAAGTCCACTCCACTATCCACTCCACTGCGTATTACACACCCCCTACCACCCTGGAAGTCATGGAAGTCATGTACCAGGGCCCCTTGATTCAGCCCAATGCCTCTTCTACAGTTTAGTGCTCTCCCTCCCACCCCATCTTACACCATCTGTGCAGTAAAGGAGTAATTACCAGAAATGACTGCTCCAGCTCCTACATGCTGAGCGGAAGATAGAACACCCCCTACCGCCCATGGGACATCAATGCTGCCACTGATAGCACCCCCCACCCCTACCACTGGAGGATGGTTTGGGGGCCCAGTGCATTGCTATGCCCAGGGGCCTACACTGCTGTTAAGACGGCCCTGGGTCCTACATGCTTAGCGGAAGATAGAAGAACACTCCTTACTGCCTGCGGGACATCAAAGCTGCCGCTGATAGCACCCCCTCCCCTACCGCTGGAGAGTGGGTAGGGGGCCCAGTGCATTGCTGTGCCCAGGGGCCTACACTGCTGTTAAGAAGGCCCTGTGTTTCGCACTGCATTACATCCTGCCCATAGGGTATGGCCAACTGCTAGGACACTGAGGGCTGTTTCACACTGGCTGGGTAGCACCGCCCCAGCAAAATACCGGCCGGCTTTTTGCTGTCCCGCAGAGATGACCATGAAGAGTAATGAAGAGTAATGTGTCAGTTCATGAAGAGTAATGTGTCAGTTCACAGGGCACGGCTGCCGGCTTACAGCTGGAAATATCCACTGAAATGTCCGGCTGCCGGGCCTGGGGCCGCGCCGTCCTTGTAAGCAGTGAACCGTGTGTGTGAATGGGAACTTTAACACACAACGGGTCTTTTTCAAGCTGGTCCTGTTGCGGCGCATGCGCACAGCATTAAAAACGGCTCAAAGCTGTTGTGTGTGAAAGACCCTGCTGGATGGCAAAAAGCCGGACAAGGTTTGTCCGGCTTTTTGCCATCCGGTGAAAACCGGTGTGTGTAAAACAGCCCTTAGTGAGTAAAACAGCCCTTATTGTACCTGAGGCCCAAGAATGATGGAAGCCAAGATGAAAAACCCGCTGAGCACTGCCCAGTACCAGCCACCTCATCTTACTATACTAAAAGAACAGTAAAGCATCTTTGGGTGTAACTTTTTCATTTTTGTATTAACTGATGTACATGATTTTTTTTCTTATATACAGTAGTTATCACTGGCTTAATTATGCTTACATGTAATAATTCATTTAATTATACCATACAATGCAATTTATTAAAAAAAAAAAAAAAAAAAGAAGAGGAAAAAAAGGAAAGAAAATTAATATCTTTTTTATCCTGTAGAGAGTGAGATAGAATTCTCACCCCTGTTATGTTGTGCTTTGGATATTGAATTGTTCCTAACAAAAGGCTTCACTTCCTGACAACCCATGTTGAGTGCGTCCAGACATCTGGGCACAAGACTGGCCCATTCCTCAGGCCCAGCTCTGAACAGAGAGGGGAAGAGGTGGAGCTGCACCTAGGGTCCCCATGAACTTTCCTTTGTTTTAATTACTTGGAAAATACATATATTTTATCATCTGGGCTGGTGGAGAAAGCTTGTGCATGATGGTTGATCCAATCGCTAGCATTGTGTTCCCTAGTGATAGACGTGGGAGCTATGTGCATTGTCTGCTAGGCCAACAAAGCAATTGTCTAGAAATGACTTCACAGGAGCTCTTGTAAATATGATTGGGATCCTGTGCTGTCACTATCAGCAGTTTAATGACTGTACCATGAAACGTCTTTAAGATTAACACTTAATGGTACAAGAAGGATAGCTCTGATAGGTAATGTGCGCCTCACAAAACGTAGTTCCATTTGAGCCGCCGTCTTTTACAACCACTTAGTGTCCAAGAATGGTGTATTATGATGTGGACCACAGCAGATATGGCTGATTCCGGGGCAGTGTCGGACTGGAGCATGTAGGGCCCACCGGGTAAATGCCGTGGTAGGGGCCCATGTTTAGGGGTGTGGCCAGTCCACAGAGGGGGTGTGGCCTGCACCTCATTGGTTTGACTAACCATTAGAAAGTGCAACGTCTGGGCCCCTTTATAAATATATACAGTAAATTCAGCTGCTGCATGCATGACAATATAACAGATTAATAACAGCAATGCACTGTAGAAAATGCACATAGTCCAGTATAAGGTAACATATGTATGATGTATAATTCAAGTGCACAGTCTGGAACCTGATCCTTAGAGCAGGAGGCGGGCCCCCAGGGAGTGGGGCCCAACGGTGGTTTCCCCTGTTCCCCTGTGGGCCAGTCCAAGCCTGCTCTGGGGTCTCTGGTACCCTCCTGTCAGTGACATTGTTGGTGCTGTGAAGCTCAGTTCGGTGTCTTACTGCACATTCATGAAAGATTCACTACTGTCAGTGTCAGACTGGGGTATATAGGGCCCACCGGGCGGATGCAGTTGTAGGGTGCCCATATTTTGGGTTGTGGCCACTCTACAGAGGGGGTGCGGCTAGCTGCCACAAAGGCTTGCCTAACCATTGAAGAGTGCATGGGCTGGACCCTTTAACAAATTTATATAGTAAATACTGCTTGCGCATGCATAATAATGTACCAGGTTAATAACAGCAAAGCACTGTAGAAAATACACCATAGTCATGTGCAGTATATGGTAACATGTGTAATGTATAATTCAAGTGCAGAGTCTAGATCCTGATCCCTAGAGGAGGATGAGGGGGCCCCCAGGCAGTGGGGCCCACCAGGGTTTTCCAGTACATCCCTGTGGGCCAGTCCAACCCCGACTACTGTTCATATGCCAACCCCCCATACCCCTGTGGAAATCAGAGCACAGAATCTAGATAGTTGAATAGAAGGCGGTGACACCACTACTGTGCTGACCGTACTTACCCTGTTCTGCCAGCCCTGATAATAGACACATTTAAGAGCAGTTGTTTCTTAGACACAACGGAGGCAGCCACTTAGTGAGGTTGGATACAGCCTATAAACCCACTAGGAGCTAGTGACATCACTGAGACAACTCATGATTGTTTGGGTAAACTTTGTTGTAATTCAATTTTTTTTTAAATTGTTGGCGGGTATTTGTGAACACTGAATTAACCATTGCAGACGTGCCCTATTGGTTGACAAACACATGAAAGTCTTGGCATCAGACTGGGCACTTTGATGATATGGTGTTTAATATTAGAAAAAAACTACAGTATATTGGGGTGAACATCTCCTTTAATATGGGATGCTTTCTTATTCTGAGTATCTTTAGACACAATCATCTGACCCACCAAGCCCCATAGATATTGTCCATTTGGGTGACTATCGGCCCCTAAATGTGTGATAAACAGGGTAAAGACAGAACAGATATTGCTTCTTGAATTTGATGAAACTTTACTCCATACAAAGAAGGATAAAAATACTACCAGCCATCGGTGACAATTATACAGCACCGGGACACTGTGAGAAACTTGTACTGTAAAAGTGAAAATACAGGTTTGTAACACGTGGTTTCACAGATCGTGGTAAAAGCGAGGTCATACAAAATATACACTGTGGGAACTTAAGTCTTAGATTATTTACTGTATTAACAAGTCTCATTAAAATCTGCTTACCCTAACGCTCTTCAGTTTATCTACTACAGAACCTTCATTTTCCACTGACTGATGATATCTAACAATCTTCAAATGTGAATAGAATAATTCTTTTATTAGTGTTCTGGGTTTGGTTTAAAGCTTGGACTGTTATTTATTACGGTCATTATTGTGGATTTTTCACATGCCGGATGAATACGGAGGACAGCAAAACACATAAAACGCGTAAAAATGAGGACAATCTAGCTAGACAAGGTGTGGATGTAAAAACAGACAGTAGTTCATGACTAGTCTATGGGTCTGTGATTGCTTTGGTTTTATAATCGTGTCAGTTTCTGGGGTCTTTCTATAATTTTTTTATTTAAAAAAAACCCCACTTTATAGAAACTGTATTTAAACTTTTGAGGGATGTTTCATAGGGTTGGGCATGCGTGACCGGCGGTCAGCAAACTGACGCCGGTATCCTGGCAGTGGATTGTGAGCTGGCGAGATTTAGGGGCCAGTATTGTGACCACTGGTCTCCTGACCGCCGGTCACATAATTGCAACCCATTTCATACTACAATTGAAATGGGTGCATCAATTAATAATTAAAACTAAAAGTAATCTAAGTATTGCCCAAGATCTAGGGTGGGATGCATCATAGCTTAAAAATTGCAGCCAAAACTTACAAAATGCAATTTATGGAGGTTTTACTGCTTTTCTCCTGGAATGCAACACTTTCTGGAGCTTGGACTCAGGTGATGGAAGCCTATGGCCTTTTTCCGGGATCAGAATGAAATACCTACAATCAAAATCCCGATGGTCAATATCCCGACAACAATTGACCGATGGTTAAAATCCTGACAAGGTCAAAATGCTGACAAGGTCACAATACGGACATTTAAAATACAGACAAGGTCAAAATACCGACATTTCAATGTCGACAGGTCAAAAAGTTGACATGAGTTTTTCATTGTGTGTATGTCGACATGGACACCATATGAGTGTACCGTGTCATTCGGGCACGGTGCCTCGCTGCTCTCGGCACATTTTTACATTCCCCTCCAGGTCCACTGGGATTGTAAAGTATGAACAAGTTGATTTCAATAAAAAAAATCATGAAAAACTCATGTTGACTTTTTGACCTGTCGACATCTTAAATGTCTATATTTTGACCTTGTCGGGATTTTGACCGTCTGTCAATGGTTGTTGGGATTTTGATTGTAGGTAAATTGACCGCATCCCCTTTTTCCATAGATATGGCAAAAAGTGGGGTCTCTGAGTGGTCACGGTAGCTCTCAGGGTGTATAGTTGTTGTGAGAGATCTGTCTGTGCATTTAATCATCTGGACCAACTTTCGCTGCTTAGGCCGAACCATTCTGATTTTCCCGCATCCCAACAGCCTATATTTTTGTTTTGGCCCACCGGGGAGTCCCACTTTTTGCAGCAATACAAGGATTAATATGAAGGAGTGGTAGCCTAGAAATTCAGAAGTGATAGGCATTTTCTGCGAAGACGCAGACCTGCCCCCCTCCCCTTTAGATGTATTGTGCTTGTGATTTCATGATCACCATCGTATGGTGCTGTTGCAATCCTGCTCGCAATGAGGATTTTATGGAAAAGCGATTGACAGGAGGTGACCAGTTGGAGGTGTTAACGGGGAGTTTTCAGGGAGTGGCGACAAAAATGCAGGTGTGTCACTGCCGTTTTCGGGGTGTGTATATGCAGCCAGCTGCGGTCATGTACGCAGAGAAACAGCAAGCAAAAGAAAGGTTAGACAATATGGCTCACTGTACAGCAAGTCTAAGTTTAGCTATTATTATACTTATATACTGTACTGTACCTCTTGCTAACAATTGACATTTTGTGAGTGAGATCACTAAGGCAAAATTGCTGCCTCTTCAGTGCAGCACACATTGAAAGAACAATTGGAACTAACCCTCACTGTGAAAGGTCTTTTTGCTTTTATGGAGATAATTAAAAAAAGAAAAAGAAAATTGACTTTATTATAAGAAGTTGAACCATGATTAAGATATAACTTTGCCCTTTGAGATCACACATTGTCTACCCCCACATACCACAGAGGAAACAGACCGGCAAGTTCTTCTTTACACTGGGGTAACACCTCCTCATAAAGCCGTACTGACTGCAGGGGTCTGGTGGTATGTATTATCAGGGTTCCTGCACAGTGACTTCACCACAAACCCACAGGTAATTAACTCAGTAAGCACACTGCAGGATTACACCTCAATGTGAAAAGCCAACCCCAGCAGACAGCTGTCATGACAGACCATACGATCTGCATAGCGCTGGTGGTAAAGTATATAATAGGCCATCATAACACAATAATAAACCTTGTGAAACAATTCCCATAAACACCTTTCTATTGGGTAAGTGAATCTTCCCAACATGACCACTGAACATAACCACATTCGGACAGGGGCCTCTTCAAAATATTGCTACGGGGCCCACAAAGTTCTGGCTACGTCCCTGATAATACACTTCTATTACACTCTATACAGACATAGGACACTACACCCCCAACATGAACTGACTACTGGTCATAACCATAATACCCATCTATTACACCCTATACAGACATAGGACACTACAGGCCCAACATGACCTGACCACTGGACATAACCATAATACCCATCTATTACACCCTATACAGACATAGGACACTACAGGCCCAACATGACCTGACTACTGGACATAACCATAATACCCATCTATTACACCCTATACAGACATAGGACACTACACCCCCAACATGACCTGACTACTGGACATAACCATAATACCCATATATTACACCCTATACAGACATAGGACACTACAGGCCCAACATGACCTGACTACTGGACATGATCATACTACACCATATACAGACATAGGACACAACATCCCCAACATGACCTGACTACTGGACATAACCATAATACCCATCTGTTACATCCTATACAGATATAGGACACTACAGGCCCAACATGACCTGACCAGTGGACATAACCATAATACCCATCTATTACACCCTATACAGACATAGGAAACTACACCCCCAACATGACCTGACCACTGGACATAACCATAATACCCATCTATTACACCCTATACAGATATAGGACACTACAGGCCCAACATGACCTGACCAGTGGACATAACCATAATACCCATCTATTACACCCTATACAGACATAGGACACTACACCCCCAACATGACCTGACTACTGGACATAACCATAATACCCATCTATTACATCCTATACAGATATAGGACACTACAGGCCCAACATGACCTGACCACTGGACATAACCATAATACCCATCTATTACACCCTATACAGACATAGGATACTACACCCCTGACATGACCTGACTACTGGACATAACCATAATACCCATCTATTACACCATATACAGATATAGGACACTACACCCCCAACATGACCTGATCACTGGACATAACCATAATACCCATCTATTACACCCTATACAGACATAGGAAACTACACCCCCAACATGACCTGATCACTGGACATAACCATAATACCCATCTATTACACCCTATACAGATATAGGACACTACAGGCCCAACATGACCTGACCACTGGACATAACCATAATACCAATCTATTACACCCTGTACAGACATAGGACACTACAGGCCCAACATGACCTGACCAGTGGACATAACCATAATACCCATCTATTACACCCTATACAGACATAGGATACTACAGGCCCAACATGACCTGACTACTGGACATAACCATAATACCCATCTATTACACCCTATACAGACATAGGACACTACACCCCCAACATGACCTGACTACTGGACATAACCATAATACCCATCTATTACACCCTATACAGACATAGGGCACTACAGGCCCAACATGACCTGACCAGTGGACATAACCATAATACCCATCTATTACACCCTGTACAGACATAGGATACTACACCCCTAACATGACCTGACTACTGGACATAACCATAATAACCATAATACCCATCTGTTACACCCTATACAGACATAGGGCACTACAGGCCCAACGTGACCTGACCACTGGACATAACCATAATACCCATCTATTACACCCTATACATACATAGGACACTACAGGCACAACATGACCTGACCACTGGACATAGTCATAATACCCATCTATTACACCCTATACAGACATAGGACACTACAGGCCCAACATGATTTGGCTACTGGACATGATCATACTACACCATATACAGACATAGGACACAACATCCCCAACATGACCTGACTACCATACATGATCATAACAATTCTTTTAGACATTATACAGACATAGGGGGTCATTCAGACCCGATCGCACGCTGCATTTTTTGAAACCGTGCGATCGGGTCTGAACAGCGCATGCGTTTGGCCCACAATGCGCAGGCACCTTGGCGACGAATCTAAAGAAGAAAGAGATCGCACCGGTGATCGCAAGAAGATTGACAGGCAGAAGGCATTCGTGGGCGACAACTCACCGTTTTCTGGGAGTGTCCAGAAAAACGCAAGCGTGCCCAGCCATTCCGGAGGCGGATTCCTGACGTCACCACCTGTCCGGATAGTCACAGCGGCTAAGTAAGTCCTGGGCTGTGCAGAAACTGCACAAACTTTTGTTTGTGCAGCTCACTGCACAGCCGATCGCACCCCTGCAAATCGATTACCCCCACCCCTGTAGGCGGCAATTACCTGGTTGCAGCAGTGCAAAAAAAAAACTGCGTGCGACCAGGTCTGAATTAGGCCCATAGGCCACTACACCCCAACATGACCTGACCATGGGACATCATCAAAATACTCACCTAATAAATCAGGGGCGACAAATTTTTTGAAAATCTAGGAGCCAGCTTAAAAGTTTAGGAGACACACTTTCGTCTACAACCAAAATTTCCAAAAACTTCTATAGAACATCAATCTTGACCCTTCATTGCCCCTCAGGTTTCCCCACATGCCATCAGACCCCAATACATATGCATCTCCAGTGTCCAATTCATAGTATGCCCCCAATACATACTGTAGTATGCCACGCCACAGTGCCCCCAGAGTATGCCACATCACAGTGCACCAATGCATAGTCTGCCACACCATTGTGCTCCAGTATACCACACCCAAGTGCCCCAATACATAGTATTCTACACCACAGTGGACCCAATATATATTATGCCATACCATTGTGCCCCAATACATAGTATTCTACACCATAGTGCACCCAATATATATTATGCCATACCATTGTGCCCCAATACATAATATAACACACAGCAGTGTCCTCAATACATAGTATGCCACACCACAGTGCCCCAATACATAGTATGCTACACCATTGTGCCTCAATACATAAATGGAAAATTATGGGCTCCTGACAAAACTTCTATACTTATTAGTATAAAGCATGTGTACATTTTGTTGCTGAATTATGACTAGCACAGGAAGAGCCAGCACAACCTGCTCAGCAAGGGTATGAAATACAGGGAGGCATCGGTCTGGGAAGCAGGGCCGGCGCTTCCATTAGGCAGCTGCCTATGGGCGGGGGACCTGAAGGGGCGGCCCGTAGCCGGCCCCTGGCATCAGCAGTACTAATAATGAGTCACGCAGACTCATTACAATACTGTGTGTCACAGCTGGCCACAGGCCCTAAAGAACAAGGAGGAGTTTGTCCGGCTGGAGAAGAGTAGGGGGAGCACGATCAGTCCACATATCTCCCCTGCTCCTCTCTATAGTGGATCTGTCCCCCAGCGTGAAAAGATACACAGTGGTCCGGCGACAGGGGGATGTGATCTGCCCTTCAGATATCCTCCCCTCTTTTCTCCCCCTGCTTCTACTGGCCAGGCGCCGCACTGCTCCACATTTACAGGCTCTACCTCTGCATGACCTGTCCTCTCCTGCAGCCAATGAGTGATATCCCCTTTCCCCACCCCCTTTCTCTGTCCCCCCTCCAGCTCTGCAGTCTGTACAACATGTCCCCCATCGAACTCTCCTCCTGCTCTGTAGTGCACACAGCCTGTCCCGAGTCCCCCCCTCTCCTGCTCTGCACAGCAATCCCCCCCCTGCACAAAGTCTGACACTGACTCTCGCCCTCTCCTGCTCTGCACAGCAAGCAACTCCGCCCTCCCTCTCTGCTGCTCTGCACAACCTATCCTTCCTCCCCCCCCTCTCTCCTGCTCTGCACAACCTATCCTTCCTTCCCCCCTCCTATCACTACCTCCTCCCCCCGCCCTCTCTCATGCTTTGCACAGAATGTCGTTCCCTGCAGGCAGAAGGTCCCATCTCCTAGCCCCTATTACCGAGTCCCCGCCCCTCCTGTACTGCCTGGTCTGGATGCTGCTGCAACTGATGTGTGAGGGAACACAGAGCCTCCTGCACAGAGGTAAGTACCTGACAAGGTCTGTGTACTTATTTATGTTATATGGGTGAAGTGGAGGGTGTATACTTATATTGCTTGGGCAGGTGGGTTGAGGGGTGCAATGTATCTGGGGGTTTATAGCAATTTATCAGTGGGTTTTACATATATTATCTGGGGAGAGAAATAGGTTGAGGGGTGTAATGTATCTGTGTGCTTGTATATTTATGTTAACTGGTAGGAGAGGTGGGTTGGGGGGTGTAGTAATGTATTGTAGAGGGTTGTATATTAATATATTTTGTGTATGGGTGAGGTGGGTTGAGTAATGTAGTATTTTTTGGGGGGCATTGTGTAGATTATTTTGTGCGGTGGGTATGGTAATATACTGGCTTTATTGAAGTTACTTTGTAATTATATATATATATATATATATATATAAAATCTAAGGGACACTACTCTATACTTATTCTACTTGATCTCTCTGCTGCTTTTGACACTGTGGACCATCCTCTCCTACTGCAAATTCTTCACTCCATTGGTCTACGTGACACTGCCCTCTCTTGGCTGTCCTCCTACCTTTCTGACCGTTCTTTCTCTGTCTCCTCTCATGACTCCACCTCCCCCTCACTTCCACTACCTGTAGGGGTACCCCAAGGTTCTGTCCTTGGTCCTCTTCTCTTCTCTCTCTATACGTCCTCACTAGGTAAGCTCATTAGTTCTTTTGGTTTCCAATATCATCTCTACGCTGATGACACCCAATCTATCTTTCCTCTCCAGACCTCTCCCCTGCTCTCCTCACTCGTATCTCCAACTGTCTCTCTGCTACCTCTTCCTGGATGTCCCAGCGCTTTCTTAAACTTAACATGTCTAAGACCGAGCTGATCATCTTCCCTCCCTCCCGCATAACCTCACCTCCTACAATCTCATTATCTATTGATGGCACTACTATCTCCTCTAGCCCCCAAGTGCGCTGTCTTGGAGTAATCCTTGGCTCCTCCCTCTCCTTCAAACCACACATTCAGCACCTCTCACAAACCTGCCATTTTCATCTAAAAAATATTTCCAGGATCAGACCCTTTCTGACCCAGGATGCTACTAAGACTCTTATCCACTCACTTGTCATCTCCAGACTGGACTACTGTAATCTGCTCCTGACTGGCATTCCTGACAAATACCTCTCTCCACTCCAATCAATCCTCAATGCTGCTGCCCGGCTCATCTTCCTCACCAAACGCACTACGTTCTCCTCTCCTCTCTTACTAGACCTTCACTGGCTCCCCTTCCCTTTCAGAATCCATTTCAAACTTCTCACACTCGCTTACAAAGCCCTCACCCACTCCTCTCCCATCTACATCTCTGACCTTATCTCCCTTTACACTCCCACCCGTCCTCTTCGCTCTGCTAATGCACGCCGACTCTCCTGCCTACGGATTACTTCCTCCCACTCCTACCTCCAAGATTTTTCACGTGCTGCACCACTTCTTTGGAATTCCCTACCTCTCCCCCTCAGACTCTCCACCTCTCTACAAAACTTCAAACGGGCTCTCAAGACCTACTTCTTCACCAAACCCAGCCAAATCTCATCCTAACCCTCTGTTCTACGCTCTCTATGTACCCCAACTGTGTCACCCCTGTCTGTCTACCCCTCCCCTTTAGAATGTAAGCTCTCACGAGCAGGGCCCTCTTCCCTCATGTGCTTATCCTTTCTTACTTTAATAATCTTCAACTGCACCAATTCCATCAGTCTTCTGCCACTTGATACTTATTCCAGTGTCTTCTGCTGATGTAACTATGTTTATTTACCCTGTACTTGTCCTATACTGTCATCAACTGTAAGTTGCTGTTTTCCTGTTTGATTATTTATGTACTCTGTAATTGGGCGCTGCGGAACCCTTGTGGCGCCATATAAATAAAGGATAATAATAATAATATATAACCAGTAATCCCTAGCAAGCAGCGGCACTCGGAGACTGACACATAAATACTTAGAAAATGCTGTGTTTTAATCCATAGTGGTGAACAAAACCATCCAACGATTCGGGGTGCTAACACCCCTTTGTCAAGGTGAGAAAACAAAGGGGTGTTAGCACCCCGAAACATTGGATGGTTTTGTTCACCACTATGGATTAAAACACAGCATTTTCTAAGTATTTATGTGTCAGTCTCCGAGTGCCGCTGCTTGCTAGGGATTGCTGGTTATGTGACGGTTTCCAAAAGGCACCGGAGCTCTCTCTCTCTCTCTCTCTCTATCTATATATATATATATATATATATATATAAAATGAGGTGTAGTACTGTCACATGGGAGGCTGATGAAGGGGAGGGCCCAAAGCGTAATTATGCACCTGGGCACACCGCTCTCTAGTTCCACCACTGGTAGCAGTAGATTAGCAATGAAGCAATATCTTAGTGGCATCTTAGTGACAGCTCAATATGTTATAGGATGGACCATGCTGTCAGTGTGATTGGACGATCATTGATAATAGTGACAGCTGTGTGTGTTCTAGGATCGGGCTATCACTAATGTGTACACTGTACAGATGGTCCGGACTATCAGTCTGTAGCAGTGATTGGGAAGCCGTGCTTGCCCTGGGTACAACACTTCCCCACTGAGCTCACCCTGTGCCACAGGCAACGCCCAGCATTGTCTGGCAGCCATGCTTCTGGAGCAGGGACAAGATCCATGAGCCATACTCATCGGTGTGACTTCACTTGTCACTGATGTAGTAATGCCAGACCAGAGCTGTTCGGCCAACCCCATAGTGATCCTGGAACCCCTCAACCGCCACCCCCACTGTCCACAATGGTCCCCTGCGACACGCCTGGAACCCGAGTCAGCAGCAGCACCCACTATACACACTGCACCCTGCAGATACACTACCACTCCCCCACATCTACTAACCAATCACAGTGGCAGCAGCTGTGGGAGGTCCCGCACCATATACAGGAACAAGCCAACCGACAGTGCCAGCATAGTAAGGTGGAGCTGAACCCTGACACAGATCTATCACCTCCACACTTTTTCAACTAAGGGTATGAGTGTGTGTTGGGGGTGGACATAAGTTTGCCTAGGGTGCCAAATTATCTTACACCAGCCCTGCTGGGGAGGTGCTCTCCCCATTCTGCTACCCTGCTGTTGCTGCTGATGTCCCTGTAAAACTGTATGACAGGCAGCGGCGCCGGCAGCGGGAAGTGCAGCTCTCAGTGTCAGGGCCCTCCGGCTCCCTCTGTCCTCTCTCCTCCCTGCTGCATCTGTCAAGCTCTGTGACAGGCAACAGCACTGGCAGTTTGAAGCTGATATCCCATGTAGGTGCCGTTCACTCCCCCCTATCTCCCCTCCTGTGGACAACTGGACATATGTGTAAGGGGCACAACTACTGTGGGCATTGTGTGTGGCACTACTACTGTGAGCATTATATGTAAGGGGCACAGGAGAATGTCTATGTTACATTTCGCTGTTGTTACTCTGTAGAGTCCTTCAGCATGAGCTTGTGCCTGCTAAATCCTTGATATATTTTCAGGCTTTCCCATAACTATATGTGCAATCTGTGATGTCAAAGCCTGCCCAAATGATGTCACAGCCTGCCCAAATGATGTCACACATATGCATACTTACCTACCCTCCCAGAAGATGCAGGAGACTCACGATTTTTTTCGAGTACTCTCCCCGCACTCCCGGAAAGGTAGGGGCTCCCCTGCATCTCGCCTGCTTCCTAATGAAGTGGGAAGGATGGAAATAAAATCAATGCAATCGCGGCGATGGTGTGTAGGGGGCGGGTTAATGACATGACAGTCCGGCACTGCCCCACGAAGTGGACTACTGCATCTCCTCTCTGGGCTTCTCCCAGACAGGAGACAAAATAAGTAGGTATATATATATATATATTCTTTACAGCTAGGCCATGTTCCGAACAACGCATTGCAAGAACATTAAGAAACCTCAATAAAACTAACAAAAGAGGTCATAAAGAAGAAGAAATAATTATGGGGAAGAGTAGAGAAATAATGGTATATGGGAGTCATTCCGAGTTGATCGCTCGCTAGCAGTTTTTAGCAGCCGTGCAAACGCATAGTCGCCGCCCACAAGGGAGTGTATTTTCGCTTTGCAGGAGTGCGAACGCCTGTGCAGCAGAGTGGCTGCAAACACATTTTGTGCAAAACAAGACCAGTCCTGTAGTTACTTATCCTGTGCGATGATTGCTGCGACGAGTGACACGGTAATGACGTCAGATACCTGCCCAGCAAATGCCCAGCCACGCCTGCATTTTTCCAAACACTCCCAGAAAACGGTCAGTTGACTCCCAGAAACGCCCTCTTCCTGTCAATCTCCTTGCGCGTTCAGCTGTGCGATTGGAATAGTCGCTAGAACCAGTGCAAAACCACAAAGAACTTCGTACCCGTGAGACGCGCGTGCGCATTGCGGTCCATACGCATGAGCAGATTAGCCATTTTTTTCAATGATCGTTACGCAGCGAACAAAGGCAGCTAGCAAACATCTCAGAATGACCCCCATGTGCAGGATACTGAGATCTATAGATATACTAGCATTAGCATAACACTAGCCAAAGTTGTATATCAATAGTATTTTTTATACATTCAGATCTTAAATGCTTACAGTAGACAAACACAAAGGTGACAATTAAAATTATAGGGTTAGAAATCCTTTATGTGTGCAGAATATCACTCAGGCTTATTAATTATTGCTAATAACATAGTACGTCTTTTCATTAAATCAGATTTTTCTTTAGTGCTATATAAAAACTATTTAAGAAGTAATTGAAAACATATAGCAGCTTCCCCCTCCACTTTTTCCCTGAATCAGTGACTAATAACAGTTTTTAAAGGACATATTCACTAAATGTAAATATTGTAAATATTCTGATAATGGGGAGTGTGTTTTCACATTACTCAGATGGCTCAATTCGATTAGTGATATTGCAAAACAAATTTGAAAGCATTAAAATTCCATTGACATTCATAAATCACAGAATATATTCTTATAAACAGTTAAAATGCTTTCATTATTTAAAAATGTTGAATATCATTTGTTTTAAATAGATATCAAAAGAAAATTTAGACGGCCAGCCGCTGCAAAAATCAAACTGTCCGATCCAGGGGTTAGATGTCCCTTGTTTAACCAGGCAACCCTACTGCTCTGGAAGGCGAAGGAACATGCCCAGAGGGTAACGAACACACTCTCAAATCTCATTAAAGTTTCTGTACTATAAGAATAGATGTTTATTTTAATGAAATATTTTCTGGGCAGTTGTTTTCCTTTCTCAGTGTGTAAAATAATGTTTAGATTAACAGATTCCTCCCTGCCTGAGTTGTGAAGATTGGATGCCGGAGATTTTCTCAACTCATCTCCTAAACTGGATATTTGCAAGTGAACGTTCAGAAGGTCTCATTCAGGGCTGGGTGCTGCGTCATTTCGGTCGCTGCTGTCCAATGGTTTCTCCACTGCGCGTACTTTGGAGCTGCAGTGAGCATGTACCACGATGGACGGTACTGCACCTCCGGGCGTAGAGTGGAGGAAGCCCCAGCCTGACTGACAGTCTGCAGGCATTTGGAGATGGGAAGGGGGCGTGTTTCAGAAAACAGAGGCGTGTCTCTTCAGTTTCTAAGGTGTACCGAAACCAGGTACTGTGATTTTACTGTGTATTATGCAGCACCATGGGCCTTAATAATGAATGATCTTGTAACCAAAAGCATGTGGGTTGTAGAAACTGACCCATTAGTGATAATGACTAGGAACCCCTAGGCAGTGCAGCAAGTAGAAATTTTTTCTTAGTGGTACTGATAGTTAAAATGGGTGTGGTCATGTGTGACGAGGGGGCGTGGTCACACATAACTAGGGGAGTTGCTACATGACAATAGGGGCATGGCCACATTATGCCACACACCATAATGCCCCTTACACATTATGCCAAACACCGAAATACCCATTACACATTATGCCACACAACGTAATGCGTATTACATATTATGCCTCCCACCGTAATGCTTATTACACATTTTGCCACACACCATAATGCCCATTACACATTATGCCACACAACGTAATGCCTTACATATTATACCACACACCATAATGCCTATTACACATTATGCCACACACAGTTATTATGCCACTGACACTATTTGATGTCCCACACAAAAAAATGCCCCTTATAAATTATGCACCAGTGCAGGGCTGATGGTACTTCGTACCACCACCAGATTTCTTAATGGTACTCCGTACCACCCCACTTTCAGCACGGTCCCTAGGAATATTAGCACACTGGGCTTCTGAAGAGTATTTAAGCTGCCCTTCGGCACAAGCATAGCCCTCTGCGGTAAATTCAGTAGTTTTCCCCCGCTACTGGCACTAAGGCGCTCCAAAAGAAGCAATTCAATTGTTGATCTGTTTGGGCGGGCATAGCTGTGGGGGGACACATCTCAGCTTGTAGCCTCCTGAGGTAGCGATCTATAACGTGCAGTATGTCGGGACTTTTGGTATCCAAAGCAGTACTTTAAATGGGTTTAGCTGCTTTGCGTGGCTAAACCCGGTACCTCCGGGTCCGCACACGAAACAATTGAATTGCTCCGATGGGCACCCACAAAACAATTGAATTCCCCCCTCTGTATCCATAAAAGGACATATTCTTTTTTTTTTAGGTTAAAGGTAAATGCTAAACCACTAGTTCAGCACCTCTTTGGATGGCAAATCTCCCCTCTGTTATTTGCATGTAATACTGTATTACTAACCACTGCCCAGAACTTAGTACTGCTCACTGTCAGTAATATATGAAATCATATTTTATTACTGCATTTATTAGTGCAAACATATTCGCAGTCTATATACATTTCTGACTAGAGACCCACAACTAAATTTATTCTTCCTGCTAATATGCTACATCTGTTTCCATTCTAAATGGGTCAGAACGGAATTTTTGACTTTCCCAAATTGTAACTACAGCACTAGGATAATATTGTAACCCGAGACACCTCTCAGTAATACATAATTGAGTGTGGATGACCTTTCAGTGCTGTGCTAGAAATAAAAGGAAATGCGCTTTACCACCCTGGTGATAATTGCAAATAAAGCAATTTACATTATCCCTATTCATATTATCCTCCAGATTGTCATAATCAGCTGCCTAAAGAATTAAGTGCATCCCATGACCTTGAAGTTCTCTCTGTGGATGGCTCCTTTCAAGTGTCCGAAGCTTGCAGTTATCAATCACTATTGTCTGCCTTTCATTACACACAGGGACGTCTTTTATTTAACCAGCTGGGATGACCTAAGAGCTCCCATTGCTGTGAGAGAAGCTGGATGAAACTTCCCGGGCTCCTTGATGACATATCTGTCGCTTTTATTCTGTTTCTCCCCAGCGCCTGTGGCGCACCACTTATATCCGTAGCTATTCTTAGCGGCGGATTTTATTCTGATTATGAAGATTAGTCACCGGCAATGATTAGAAACATAAAATGTAATTGCCTAGGTGGTGTCATCTCTGGCAGCTATGGAAAAGAGTGGCTGAATGACGCCAGCGCAGGACAAATCAAACAGGGGCCGTCTTTTTTCCGTCCTTTTTCCAAATGGGCCAAAGTGGGTAAATTCAGACTGATGTTAGGGACAAATAAATATTTGTATACTATATACATTATATATACACCCATATTTATGTGTATTATCAAGTAAATCTAATGTTTACATTTCACTGTTTTCTTGATGATGATGATGATGATGATGATGATGATTATCATCATTTTATTTTCTCCAATAGGACTCAAGGCCCTTTACAGCTAGTATGAACATAATGTAATACAGAGGTTTAGATTTGCATGAAATACAGAAACCATGGAGATAATACATCACGTGTGGCAGCCATTTTGGGTCATCAGTTGGCCCGGCAGTGTACTACCAGGCGGAGTGCAGTATGCTGCGGCCGGCCATTGACCATAACAAAGAAGCAGAAGGAAGCAGTCCATAAAAGAGGGCAGCTCCTCCCTTTCCCTCCCCTCTCCCCCTTTTGGATATATATATATATATATATATATATATATATTATTTTTTTTTAAAAACATGTTATTAGCTAGCAGGATTCTAGGAGCCTATGTTGGTGGGATTGCAATAATTCAGGACACCTCACCTCAGTGCCTTAATGCTTCTTCTGCCCTAGTAGACAACCAGAAGGGGATCCTCAGGCTGTATTGTGAATGCCACTAGTCACAGGGTAGAGCCACAGTTTGCCCAGTTAGGACCTGTCTTACAAACTGATTCAGGATTCAGGATGATTTCAGTTTCTACTGTTCCCATCTGTCAGCTCAGTAACAAAGAGACGCTTTCTCGGTGGAGGTTTCTGGCATTTGACTCTCCAAAGTAATGGCACTTTTAGAGTTGGGGGGGTATGTTGCTAGCTCACAAGACACATAAGGGTTGTATAAACTGAATGCATTAGATGTAAGAGATATGTCCTACATACCTCCCAATACTCGAGACAAAAAAGGGTCATGGTCATAAGTCATGGGGGTGTGGCCTCACTGCTTAGCCTCTATTCACATGCTGAAAAAGTTCATAGCTTGTACCCAATACTGAACATGAACTGAAGACGGCATCATCTGTTTTGTCTCTATGGGGAGAACATTACGGCATAGGAATTCCCAGATCCCTACCCTGCATGCTCCATGCTCCTCCCCTCCCTACTACAGGCTAATGGCGGCCTAAGGTCAGAATCTGGCAGCTAGGCGATAGCAATCGATATAACTTTACAATATACTCTTCACCAGGACAAGCTCCTTCTGGAGTAGCAATCTTTTTCAATAATTATGCAAAGAATAACATTACTTACTGCTGTGCGTAGCAGCGATAATATTATAATATTGGGTCCAAATTGCATAAGTACATAAATAGGGCCCTTAATCTTCTGTTTTTCTAAAATAACTTCAAAGAGTGACACCATTGAGACTTGAGTGACAGAATAATGTTAAATGGCTATGGAAATATCATTCTTGTTCTAGCGCAGAATGGACTTGATTTGGTCAGAAGGATAATGGGCACTTCCTGTTACAAAATGGAGCAGACAGGAAGTGGTATAGATGGACAGGCACCACAGAAACTAATTCCATGCAGAGTCAGATTAAAACCCTTTGGGGCCCTATGAAACATGCTGGTTTGGGCTTATTTCCCACGTCGGTAAGTAAAAAACAAAAAGACAGGTTGGGGTAATCTAGGCTTAGGTTGCATAATAGATGACCCAACTATGCTTCCAGGGCCCTCACACAGCAGTGGTACAGTACAATTGCGAGTGAACATTAGGGCATATTTTACATGTTGCTTGGGGATGTATTTAATGCAATTACCTTACATATTTTATTGTGTTTTATGTGCGTAGAGACGGCCGATGATTTACACAGAAATAAAACGTACACACACTCCAGCCCATAAAATGCAGATTCCAGGAGTGTGAAGTCCTGGAGGGACCCTCTAATTTTACTCTTAGACGCTTTGTTTTTTTTAACTTGGCACCAAGACAGCCATTATGTAATTTTCTATTAAATACAAGAACTATATTTTCTTAAATATCAAGTTAGTTATTTTATGCAAAATGCATTTCTTCAATTTGCCCTGTCTATTTGGCTAATAAGAACCTCCACTGCTGTTTCTACACAAAGGGAAACTTATTCTGCAGCCTGGACAAACCACTATCTATCCATCACTGTCAGCTCCCCACTACAACTGTCTTCTGTTCTTACCAGGGGAAAAAGACCAACATCAATCTCCATTCAGCCAGAAAACGGGATCTATGAGTGTGGTCAATGGCTTTTTTTTTTCTTTCAGTTTTGCAATTAGGAAACGAGTCTTTGGGCCAGGTGATTCCCACCGCAGCAGCCTCCTTGGTAGAGACACCTTGTTTTCATAAATGGACTGAAAAGATCCCCCGAACTTTCTTCCTGCTAGAAGGTATCAGGAGTGGACTTACTGGCTTCTGAGAGCTTTGTGAACAGACCACATATGTACAAATACTCTACACTGGCTAGACTCACTTTCCCATAGTTCCATAATTATACAGTGCAAAGAGGACATTTTATTTTGCAGTGGGAGATTTATGAAAGGAACTAAAGGGGTGGAGATGACGCAGTTTTAGGGGGCGTTCCTTCAATTTTACGTCTGCTGTGAACTAGGATTGTCCAGTATTGTTAGTGTCACATTTTGCTCCATTAAGTTGCACGTTGGTGGATAAGCACATTTCCCATCGCACTTGGCCCCACTTTGGCCCTCATTCCGAGTTGTTCGCTCATTGCCGAGTTTCGCTATATTGCGATTAGTCGCTTACTGCGCATGCGCAAGGTTCGCAGAGCGCATGCGCTTCGTTATTTTACACAAAAGTTAGGTATTTTACTCACAGCATAACGAGGATTTTTCATCGTTCTGGTGATCGGAGTGTGATTGACAGGAAGTGGGTGTTTCTGGGCGGAAACTGGCCGTTTTATGGGTGTGTGCGGAAAAACGCTGCCGTTTCTGGGAAAAACGCGGGAGTGGCTGGAGAAACGGGGGAGTGTCTGGGCGAACGCTGGGTGTGTTTGTGACGTCAAACCAGGAACGAAACTGACTGAACTGATCGCAGTGTAGGAGTAAGCTACTCAGAAACTGCAAAGACATTTCTATTCGCAATTATGCGAATCTTTCGTTCGCAATTCTGCAAAGCTAAGATTCACTCCCAGTAGGCGGCGGCTTAGCGTGTGCAATGCTGCTAAAAGCAGCTAGCGAGCAAACAACTCTGAATGAGGGCCTTTGTGGGAGTCTGCTCATATTTTTAAAGCAGCAATCATTTACACTTAAAAACCCTGTTGGTTTTGCCTTAGAAATGACTGCTGCTTTAAAACACGGACAGACATGCACAAAGTCCTGCATCTCCGGCAACTCGCAGCCTGTTACATTTAGCTCCTGGTTGTTAGCAGCAGCGGTATCACTAATATGGTAATGCAGCAGGAGGCGTCTGATATAAGAAGACTCCTCCTGCTTGCATTAGTGATCCATGCTGCGTTCTAGGATGCAACATCGGATCACCTGTGACACCTATGGCTGGCTGCGTGAACCATGGGGTCGCGCAAGCCAGCTGCCGCAAATCCAACAAAGAGGCCAGGAACTGTCCATCTTCCGACGGAGATCCTGCCCTTGTTACTCCCCCAAAGCAAAGACGACATGCCTCCGTTTTTTCGACACCCCCAAACGGCAACAGAATGTCAATCACTGATGGGCTACAGCCAATCTGCGTCTGAATTTGCAGACCCGTACTGCACATGCCCAGTACGGGTCCGCACATGTGCAAAGTACCAAACATCTGTACTTTAGACCTCATTCAGCTTCAGTTGCATTTCTGCGATTGTAGCAGAACTGCAACTGCTGAGAATACCACAGAAAGAGCCGCCCAGCATGCTAAAAGGCCGCCCAGCACATAACAAGCCGCCCACCAATGCGTTTGCAATTCTGCAGCTGCATTTGCAGAATTGCAAATGATTTGCAAAAATCGAGCACTATTGACAGTTGCGGATGAGCCAGGGCAACTCAGAATAATGAGAATGCTGTCGCACCGGGCGCCATGTTTTAAGGGGTTGGGTATGTGTGACCGTCGGTCACAATACCGACACTGGGATCCCGGTGAGATGGCCGGCGGGGGGAGCGAGCTCAACAGTGCCCCTTGCGGGCTCGCTGTGCTGGCCACAGGCTCTATTCCCACTCTGTGGGTGTAGTTCTTGTTAGTGGGCATGCCGACCGGCGGGAATTTGAGCGAGCGGGATGTAGTAGTCGGTTTTGTGAACGGCGGTCTCCTAAACCGCTGGTCACATAACTACATCCCGTTTTAAGTTGCAGCAATCGCAACTGATGTCAGATGCATCCCCCCCGAAATCGTCCCTGACACACCTGCGTTTTCTCAACCACTCCCCGCAAATGCCATGTGTACCCCCATAAATGCCTGCCACCTCTCAACCAACCTGAGATAGCATCCTGGCAAGATGCAATTGCAAAAGAATCGCAAATCACGGGTTGCGCACGTGCAAAGCGTTCGCAGCACACGCACAGATGCCTGATAATCGACCGATTTGCGACTTTGCTAAATTGCAACTGGAGCTGAATAAGGCTCTTTGTGAATGCGTCACAGATCCAACAAGACCTGAATCAGGCCCAATGTAATCTAAATCTTTAAACACACAAAGGGCCTAATTCAGATCTGATCGCTGGGCTGCTAATTTTGCTGTCCTACGATCAGATAGTCGCCGCCTGCAGGGCGAGTGTATTTTCCTGTGCAAGTGTGAATTCCTATGTGTTAGCAGAGCTGCTAAAAATCAGTGTGTGCGGTCTCTGCGCAGCCCAGGACTTACTCTTCCAGTGTAATTGAATCCTGCTGCTCGGGGCCGGAGCTGACGTCACACACCCTCCCTGAAAATGCTTGAGCCCGCCTTCGTTTTTCCGGACACTCCCTGAAAACAGTCCACAAACGGCCATTTCCTGTTAATCACCTTGCGAATGCCTGTGTGAATGGATCCTTCGCACCATCCCGTCGCTGACCGCCGATGCCGGTTGTAACCGTCCGACGCGCCTGCGCATTGCGGCTCAGATGCATGATCAGTTCGGATCTGAAAACGCACAGCAGCGATTAGATCTGAATGACCCCCAAAGTCCAGATATCTCCTGGTTCTCATGAATAATGTAAACCAGGAATGAAGCTAAACTGAGAAGTACATTAGGAACAAAGGTGGTCATTCCGAGTTGATCACTAGCTGCATTCCTTCGCTGTGCAGCAATGAGGCAAAAAAAAGTCACTTCTGCGTATGCGGCACAATGCGCACGCGCGACGTACTATTACAACGAACGATGTAGTTTCACACAGGGGCTAGCAAAGCATTTCAGTCGCACTGGTGGCCGCAGAGTGATTGACATGAAGTGGGCGTTTCTGGGTGTCAACTGACCGTTTTCAGGGAGTGTTCGAAAAAACGCAGGCGTGCCAGGAAAAACCTAGGTGTGGCTGCGCGAACGCAGGGCGTGTTTGTGACGTCAAAACAGGAACTGAACAGTTTGAAGTGATCGCAAGCGCTTAGTAGGTTTTCAGCTACTCTAAAACTGCACAAAAAAACTTTGAAGCCGCTCTGCGATTCTTTCGTTCGCACTTCTGCTAAGCTAAAATACACTCCCAGTGGGAGGCGGCATAGCGTTTGCACGGCTGCTAAAAACTGCAAGCGAGCGAACAACTCGGAATGACCACCAAAATTGGAAAGAATAATTTAATGAAAACGTTGGTTCTAAATGCAAGATATTGGACATCGATGTTGTATTCACTCTCGCATAATCGCCTTTTCAGATTTGTTTCACCCACATTTACGTTTAGTTTGCAGAAGCATCTCACATAGGCGTACCTTATTGTGCGAGGTGCGCCTTTCTAGAATGACAGGATGTTTTGCATTACCTATTACGTGCTCTTGGTAAATAATTCCTGTCCATTTTGTATGGTGTGTGAGAAGAGCATATCTACGGCAGGTATGTTTTTGTGTGTTTGGACCGTCATACACACTTCATGTATTTTACAAACAGTTAAATCCGCTCGAAATTGAAAAAGCACTTTGTAAAGGCGTCTCATAAGCAACACCTGGTCTCACAAAATGACTTACCTGGGTACAGGCATTCCCATATTTTGGTAGGTCTTCCTTGGCAGCTTATATACACCTCCATAGGCAGCTCATTCTGGCACAGTGGGCCCGATTCAGGTGCCGATGCTTCTGCGGCGCAGGCTGCTAAGTACAGATGTTCGGTACTTTGTGCATGCGTCGGGACAGGTCTGCAACGTCGGTTGCACTACGGCATCAGACTGTCAATGATATACAGCCTGATGCTAGGTGGGTGTGGGGAGGCGAAGGCCCCCCCTTTCTCAAAACAGAGGTGTGTCGCTGCCATTGGAATGAGGCCAGGATCTCCATCCAAGGATGAAGATTTCCTGTCCTCTTACTGGAACCTCTGGTGGCCGGCCATGGGTCACGCAGCCGGCGGATGGTGTCGCAATTGATCTGTTGCATTACCATATAAGAGCTATCGCTGCTGCTTCTATGTAAGCTGCAGCAATGACTACTCCAACCACATGTGAATCAGACCCAATGTCAGTGGGCAGTAGGTCTAACTCTAAACACGATTAGACCGGTTGGCAGAGCCGTAACTACGTGTGTGCCAAGTGGGCTTGGCACACAGCGCAGTTGCCCTGAGGGCGCACGGCCAGCGGCATGTAATGAGTCAAATTGGCTCATTACATGCCGCCTCTGCTGTGTGCGCCGCGCTGTGGAGGGAGAAGAGACCAGCGCCGGGCAGCGGAGAAGGAGGAGGAGGAGGGAGGGGGAGCAGGGAGCCGCAGCAGCGCTATGTCATTGGTAGTAAGCGCCGCTGTAGCATCCCCCTCTCCTTCTGTATTGGCTGCCCGGCGCTGCGGTGGATGCTGGGATGCGGTTCCTCCATCCCAGCATCCACAGCAGCGCCGGGCAGCCAATAAGGAAGGAGAGGGGGATGCTACAGCGGCGCTTACTACCAATGACATAGCGCTGCTGCGGCTCCCTGCTCCCCCTCCCTCCTCCTCCTTCTCACCTCACTGCCTGCACCGAGGGAGCTGCACGAGGAGCCTGACTGCCAGCAGGGAGATGGTAAGTATATCTCTCTCTCTCTCTCTCTCTCTCTCTCTCTCTCTCTCTCTCTCTCTCAGGGGGTCACCGTCTGCCGCAATGTGTAAAAAGGGGGATGGCTGCCGCAATGTGTAAAAAGGGGGATGGCTGCCGCAATGTGTAAAAAGGGGGGACTGGCTGTAAAAAGGGGGACTGGCTGCCGCAATGTGTAAAAAGGGGGCCTGGCTGCTGCAATGTGTAAAAAGGGGGCCTGGCTGCCGCAATGTGTAAAAAGGGGTCCTGGCTGCCGCAATGTGTAAAAAGGGGGACTGGCTGCCGCAATGTGTAAAAAGGGGGCCTGGCTGCCGCAATGTGTAAAAAGGGGGCCTGGCTGCCGCAATGTGTAAAAAGGGGGACTGGCTGTAAAAAGGGGGACTGGCTGCCGCAATGTGTAAAAAGGGGGCCTGGCTGCCGCAATGTGTAAAAAGGGGTCCTGGCTGCCGCAATGTGTAAAAAGGGGGACTGGCTGCCGCAATGTGTAAAAAGGGGGCCTGGCTGCCGCAATGTGTAAAAGGGGGATGGCTGCCGCAATGTGTAAAAAGGGGGATGGCTGTAAAAAGGGGGACTGGCTGCAGCAATGTGTAAAAAGGGGGCCTGGCTGCCGCAATGTGTAAAAAGGGGTCCTAGCTGCCGCAATGTGTAAAAAGGGGGACTGGCTGCCGCAATGTGTAAAAAGGGGGCCTGGCTGCCGCAATGTGTAAAAAGGGGGCCTGGCTGCCGCAAAGTGTAAAAAGGGGGACTGGCTGCCGCAATGTGTAAAAAGGGGGACTGGCTGCCGCAATGTGTAAAGAGGGGGCCTGGCTGCCGCAATGTGTAAAGAGGGGGCCTGGCTGCCGCAATGTGTAAAAAGGGGGACTGGCTGCCGCAATGAGTAAAAAGGGGGCCTGGCTGCCGCAATGTGTAAAAAGGGGGACTGGCTGCCGCAATGTGTAAAAAAGGGGACTGGCTGCCGCAATGTGTAAAAAGGGGGACGCTGTCTGCTGTAATGTATAAAAGGGTCTCTACCTGGTGTAGTGGCGCTACTGTGCAGCGTAATTTGAATAATGGAGACTACTGTGCACCGTAGTATGAATTGCTATTATTTTGTGGCCACGCCCCTTCCCTGTGAAGCCACGCCCCTATAATTTTTTCACACGCCTACGGCGCGCACTGCCCCTATCTTACATGGGGGGGGGGGGGGGGGGGGGGGGGCGCCACTGTCGTTTCTTGCACACAGCGCTAAAATGCCTAGTTACGGCACTGCCGGTTGGAACAACGATAGTCCTTCAACGTCTGCCACACTCTCCTTCCTTCTCCTTGTCCTCTGCTAGCTAATCCATCCGGGAGCAATCTGATCAGCACCCCAACAAATGCGTCAAAACTGAACACCAAATAAGACTTTCCGTATGGCTGCGGCATTATATTAATTTCACATGCTAATTTCGACAATCTGTCAAAGCAAGTTGCAAATCAGTGCGTCTGAAGGTGCAAGCCTATCCTGCCCACTGCTGTAGCACCCACAGACGCAGTCACCATCATGAGCATGTGTACCAGACCCATACAAGGTACAAGATATCTGTCAGAAACAATTTTCTGTTCTCCGTATGCACAGAGCGTTAGAATATACATCCTCCACACTCCCATCAGTGCGTCTTTATACTGGCCACCCAGAACTACCTACTAACCTTTAGGGGTCTATTTACTAAGCCTTGGATGGAGATAAAGTACCAGCCAATCAGCTCCTAACTGTTCAAACCCAGCCTGTGACGTGGCAGTTAGGAGCTGATTGGCTGGTCATTTATCTCCGTCCAATTTATCTCCACCCAAGGCTTAGTAAATAGACCCCTTAGTCTCTGTTCGCACAAAATGCAACACATGTGGCACATGTGCACAATATGTTTTGCATTTTTCAGACACGTGCAGTTTGTTCGCAATCGGAAGATGCATTCGTTTTCACAGATGCGTCTGACTTACCCTCTTTGCCTAGAATAGCCCACCATTGCTTAGTCAGGTGAATACTATGTCTGATTATTTTGCAGATCAGCAGAAAACTAGGAGACTCGTGGAATGTTACGTTTTCTATTCTGTAAGTACCACCCTTTGCTTAATTTTTGGTGTCATGAGCAGAAAACTGCTAAAGGCATCTAATACAACTAATCCTCTTAATCCAAACGTACTGGGAATATAAATTATAGGAAGACACACGTGTACTTTGCTCAGTTGCCACTTACAAAATGGTTATAATATATCAGTCATTTTACAAAAACAGAATATATTTTCCAAACACGCTAAAGTAATACAATAATATTCACAATAATATTCTGAAGTGAAGAAAAAGAATGCCTGAGACAAAAATATCACCAATATAATACACTAACATATATACAGTATCTCCTATATATTTGTCCAGATCTGTGACTCTATGACTCATTTGCTAACACTGGGCGTGACTAGGAGCTCTGAGTCATAGAGTCACAGATCTGGATAGGAGAGACCAGGCCTGGAAAGTGTTGTGATACGCTCGGGTACGGCGTACCATTATGAATCTAGCCGCCGGTACGCCATACCCATGGGCCACCACTCACACACACCATAGCCGCCGTTAGCGGCTATCACTGTAAAAGCCACCGATGTGCTCCTCCTCCCCTTGCAAGCCCGCTGCTGTGTCAGGGAAGGAGAGGAGAGCGTAGCGGGGACCCGTCCCTCAGTACTGCTCAGTCAGACTTTGGTCTCCGGCCGCGGCGAGTATCTTCTCAACTGAGCACTGGTTCGTTAGGCAATCAGAGCTCGCGGACCGGCAGCTGTGGCTCCTGATTGCCTCATTTGAGAAGATACACGCCGCTGCCGGAGACCACCAGAGTCTGACTGAGCAGCACTGAGGGATGAGATCATGCTGCACTCTCCTCTCCTTCCCCCGACCCTGACACAGCAGCAGCGGGTGAGCAGTGGGAGGGAGGTGGGAGGTGTGGGGTGGGTGGTGTATATGTATAACTAGCATTGTGGGGCATATCTAGCACTGGGGGCATATGTATATCTGGCATTGTGGGGCATATGTATATCTGGCATTGTGGGGCATATGTATAACTGGCACTGTGGGGCACATCTGGCACTGTGGGGCATATGTATATCTGGCATTGTGGGGCATATCTGCCACTGTGGGGCATAGGTTTATCTGACATTGTGGGGCATACGTATATCTGGCATTATGGGGCATATCTGGCACTGTGGGGCATATGTATAACTGGCACTGTGGGGCATATGTGTATCTGGCACTGTGGGGCACATGTATATCTGGCATTATGGGGCATATCTGGCACTGTGGGGCATATGTATAACTGGCACTGTGGGGCATATGTGTATCTGGCACTGTGGGGCATTTGTATATCTGGCATTATGGGGCATATCTGGCACTGTGGGGCATATGTATAACTGGCACTGTGGGGCATATGTGTATCTGGCACTGTGGGGCATATGTGTATCTGGCACTGTGGGGCATATGTAAAAAATACATTTACCAAACATTGTCTTTATACCTAGATTATGTACACATAACATATTATTAACACAGTAGGTCATTCATCGTGCCCTGCGTCCGCTCGTCACACTGTCGCAAGGGCCTACTCCTCCTTGACCATCGCACGCCCTTTGACCGTAAAATATTTAACCACTAACAACATTATGCTTGAAGGTGATACACCATATAATACAAATATTGGCCGCTCAAAGGATGTGCAGGGTTTAAGGGGGCGTAGCCCCTTGCGATGGTGTGAAGAGCGCCCGTAGGGCGCGATAAATCACCTAATATATATATATATATATATATATACACACACACACACATATACACATACACACACACACACACACACACACACACACACACACACACACACACACACACATCAGTAATAAACTGCAAACTACAAAAACAGAATGTAGTGTTCCAGCTAGATGGGCAACATAATTTGTACTACAGGTACTACCTCTAACAAGTAGTTCAAGTATTTTGCAAAAACTTAGTATAGAAAATGAAAAGTTAATCAAATGTTTCTTGAATGTCATTAATATTCTCTTTACAGCCGGCACCTTAAGGTTTCCTGCCATTACAAATGATTGTTAATATACGTACGGTACATGTTAAATAGGAAATGGGATTTTAAATATAAATGGTAAAACTCAGTTGGGCACTGAGGCTTTGTTAAATGACCAGGAAAGGATTCCTGATAATAGTGTACGTGACCAGAGGAAAGGTGCCAATCATCGTCAGGGGCTGGTAATTATGTGTGTGATTGGGTCCCGGTGCCTTTGAACGAGCACTTGGGGTTTCATCAAAGTGATTGAGTAGTCTGACTGAATCTCTGGTCAGCACAGATCAGAAAATCTTTCTTGGTGTCAAAGCATTTTGATGACCAGCATGAAATGAGATGTGGTCTCTACAAATTACAGTGGACGCGGTTCCATCTGACCACAGCCGTAATAGTTCCCCTGTTCTAACGCCCTGAGGGAGAAGGATTGGACAAGAAGTGTTCGATTGTTACATTATAAAGTACGATGCCCATAGGGCAAGATCATTTCTTAGTAGGAAGCCCAGGAATGGTATTTCTGGATCAAACATTTACAGCTGAACTGAGTCTTCCATCAGAATTACCAACCACAAGGTTATGCTGGGAGTTGTAGTCGCCACTGGCGGATAAGGGCACACCTGCACCCACTGCGTGCACGGCCTGTAATATTATGGTGAAAATGTTTTGCAGTGTATTATTGAGACAACTGCTGACAAATGCAAAGCACATTATAATCCAGATATTGGGTCATTTATGTACAAGTATTCAAAAGATCTGTTCAAATACATCTGTAATCAAAAGTAAACTTAAACACGCCATTTGCATGAGGCCAATATGTAACTAGTGGCTGAGCAGTTGCACCAAAGCATAACAAGTACTTTGGATAAAGAAAAAATATTCTGAACTCGGCTATAATGTGATTTTTTTTTTTTTTGCATATTAAGTACTCCTATTCGATATATAGTAACTCATAATGCCAAGACAATTAGACTAGAGCAAACAAGGAATTGTTCTCACTGGGATATATATATATATATATATATATGCAAGAGAAGAATGAGGGGCGCGGAGTATAAGTGTAAATGCAAACAGTTCATTTAATTGTAGTACATAGATACATACATCTTAGTTTAGAATAAACGGCACAGTCAGTCCCCCTCGGTGTCTCCGGAACACATCCGATATGGAGACCTCCCGCCGGCGCTTCACCGCTCACCGCTCTCCGGTTAATGCGTTATAGAATCAGGACAGCATGTAGGACGTAGGCTCGTCACTTTAGTCGTTATCACGCCAACGCGTTTCAACCTGTACTGGTGTACAGTTGATGTGGAATCACTGTACACCAGCATACCACATAAAGAAGGTATAGATTCTATTGAGTATTTTTTAAGAGGTGATAATGAAATAGGAGAGACTATGAGAGAATTTATCTTATCTTGTATTGAATATGTTTTAAAAAATAATTATTTTTTATTTGAGGGTCAATTCTACAACCAACAAAGAGGCTGTGCGATGGGTACGCCGTATGCGCCGAGCTTCGCCAACTTGTACTTGGGCAAGTGGGAATCTGAAGTTATTTATAAAGATAACCCGTTTCTGGAAAATATAGTTCAGACTCCGCGCCCCTCATTCTTCTCTTGCATGGTAATTATTGAGCCCGTGGTACGGCTCACATCTTGAGGAGGCTGCAGAGGACTTGCCAAATTAAAGGTGATTTCTTCAGGAGCATCGAATTAACTTTTGAAAAGATTGTGATTTGGTGGATCAGCGCATATACTCTTCAATTATATATATATATATATATATATATATACATACACAGTCACACAGTATATATATCTCAAAGTTTGGCGAGAGATAACGTACCAACCAATCAGCTCCTAACTGTCAAGCACAGCCTGTAACATGATAGAAGCCGACTGGCTGGTACTTTATCTCTCTTCAAGGTTTGATACTGTACATCTCCCCTTTGGTCACTTCTTAAAATTAGGAATAGCAATTTAGCATTGCTCTGGTGCAGGGACAGCTGCTCCAAAAAGCACTTGTCCCCGCGATCCTCTAACAC
Source organism: Pseudophryne corroboree (assembly GCF_028390025.1). Taxonomy (NCBI): domain Eukaryota; kingdom Metazoa; phylum Chordata; class Amphibia; order Anura; family Myobatrachidae; genus Pseudophryne; species Pseudophryne corroboree. Next base: position 290,125,988 of record NC_086453.1, on the reverse strand, counting down.
TGCTACGTCAGCAGCATCATTACTTACCATCCCATCGCCGGCTTCTGCACGTGTGACCTGAAGTTATACATGCGCAGAGCCGCTGGTCACACAGGGAGGAGGTGGCAAAGGATTCCCCCAGATCCCGCTTCACATCCCCCCGGATACCTCTTTGCATCCCCAGAACCCCTTCATATAGGAAGGAGTGGGGCTCTGAGAACAAGCGCCATTTGGAGATGGTGTTTGTTCTCACAGGCAGACTCCGAAAACTTTGTGTTGTCAGGGTTTGCTGAATATTAGGTGGACCTATAGGATATTAGGTGGACCTATTAATGAATAGCCCGTTACATAAAATTTGCGGAAACTAACGTTTCCACATGTGTAATGGGCCATTTTAGTCACAATGAATAGGCCACTTAACCGTGTCCAGTTCTTTCGCCACTCAGGAGAATGGCAGGTTTCCTCAGGAGTCTCTCAGCCATTCCGGCCCTTAAGAAATGTAAAATATTGATAATCCAGCTACTGCCAGAAAGTCATTGGTAAATGCTGTCTTTTTCTGACCCTTGAAAGGATAGTTAATCAACCAAAACTTTAATATGCATTTAAAAAATGTTTGTTTTTTTATTTCAAATCAGTGTATATAGCTAACAGGCAGAAGCAGGCTGCAGATTGAATTTTGTTTCTTATCTACAGTATATTGTATAATATAACCAAGGGTGTCTGTGACGTCTCAGACATGCACAGTAGGAACAGCGGTACATTTCAGCCAGTATGGGATACAATGGAGAACCTATCCACAGTACAACTGTTTTTTCCCCCAACATTTCCATTTTTTGTGCCATTATTCAGTACCACCCAAGAGAAAACTATAGATTTATTTTTTTTGTCGCAGACTAACAATTAGCCATGTTTCGGCTGCAGCAAATGCGGGGTCTTACCTGGTCATTCAGGTGACAGATGGCTAAATTTTGTTCATCACAGGAGCAAGCAATTCGAATAAATTTAAGCCAGTTCCCGGAACCTGATTGGTTGTTCTCAATGCATAACTTTTCATCCACCAGCTCCTCTGAAACCTGGGAACACAAGAAAGATCATTATAAAAAAAAGGTGCGATATAAATACCAGACAAACTTTTTTCTCTTTATGTAAAACCACCTGTGACATTAGGCGGAGTGGTATATTGGTGTGTGTGTATGTATGTGTGGTAGGCGGAGGGATACAGCGTGTGTGTCATTTTTAAGTGTGAGTAGAGCGGTGGATTGATACAGCTCCTAGTGATTTAACATTAAGGATGGCCAACGACCATCGATGATTCAAAATCACTGATGGTCTATGGTCGATGCCGGATACTTTTACCACTGATGGTGTAAATACAGATGGTTATACACCATCGATGGCAGCTGTTTCCATGCTGGTTTTCCCTCCCACGCTGCCATTTTCAGGCCTGCGCTACCCCCGCCGCTTGCACTGTGTATAACAGGCGGGAATGGGGGGTTCACTACGGGTGGCCGGCGGTCGGGCTCCCGGCGACCAGCATCCCGGCGCCGGGAGCCCGACCGCCGGCTTACCGACAGCTTGGCGAGCGCAAATGAGCCCCTTGCGGGCTCGCTGCGCTCGCCACGCTACGGGCACGGTGGCGCGCTACGCGCGCCACACTATTTTATTCTCCCTCTATGGGGGTCGTGGACCCCCACGAGGGAAAATAAGTGTCGGTAAGCCGGCGGTCGGGCTCCCGGCGCCGGTATACTGAGCGCCGGGAGCCCGACCGCCGGCAAACAGAAGACCACCCGGAATGGGATGTCCTGCTTCTTTCACAGGCTGAGCTGTCATTCACAGCTCAGCCCCACCCCCCAGGTCTCAGACAGAAACAATGGCCGCCGCTACGCATGTGCATAATCAACGATGGTAAAAACCATAGATGATAATGCACTACATAGTTGCCTGACATCGATGGTTTGTGTCACCATGCCACCATTGTAATCGATGGAGGGAACTCCGATGGCCATCCCTATTTAACATGTCAGAGAAAGAGGGGGTGGAGTGATACAGTTAGTGAAGAGAGTAGGGCGGAGTGATCCAGCTGTGTGATTTGCCCTGTGAAGGCAGGTGAGTCTCTTATGTGCGCAAATTAATAGCAGCCAGACAAGATATTTGATGCTAGGGGTATTCCTCCGCTCCCCTCAAAACATACATACAGATACAATAGTGATTCAAAATCTCTGTCATCGCTATTAAAATGAAACATATACCAGAATAAAAATAAAATACGTATCTTAGGTCCTTATGTCTAGGAGATAACAATGTATAATAATCATTTCATCTGCCATTAGCGTTTCCTCCTCGTCTCACATGCAATACAAAGCCAGGGGAAATGCAATAGCGTAATACGTTTTTTTTAAAATCATATACACAAAAAGGTTAAAAAAATAATAATAATAAAATAAAAAATAAAATATATATATATATATATATATATATATATATAGATACAAAAAAATGGAGCACTCACCAGTCTTTTCTTAATGAGATATTTAGCAAAAGTTTATTGCCCAGACAGCATACATGACTGTGTAACACAGTCCATTATAGTTATCCAGAGGTAAGCTCAAACGTTTTCGGTCATAGCAGACCGTCATCAGGAGACATAAACATCATTTAACAGCCGTCCTGCCATCATACAGAGATACCATCAGCCTATCTACAAGTGGATCCCCTGGAGGGTTTTCGTGGAAGACACCCCAGCTGTTGTTCCAGTATTACACGTGAGTGCGACTCTCTCTGTATATATATATATATATATATATATATATACTGTATTTTTATGTATATTTATCTTTTTGTGTATATGACTAAAAAAAACGTGTTACGCTACTGCATTTTCCCAGTCTTTGTATTGCATGTGAGACGAGGAGGCGACTTTATCAGAAACGCTATTGGCAGATGAAATGATTATTATACATCGTTATCTCCTAGACATGAGGACCTAAGGGATGTATTTTATTTTTATTCTGGTATATGTTTTGTTTTAATAGCGCTGACAGAGATTTTGAATCACTATTGTATGTGTGTGATTTGCCCTGTCAGAGACATAGGGGTGGAGTCACAGAGCTGCTGCAGTGATTCCTGTCAGTGGGCATCTCAGTTGTGGCCCCAGGGAGGAGGTCCTGGGTTCCCTCAGTGACCTAGACTGTTGAAGAGATGGGGAGTCACCCTCAGGTATGCTGTGAACAGGGCCGGATCTAGGGGGGGGGGGCGAAGGGGGCGACCGCCCCCCCTAAAACAGTCATAGCCACGCCCACTTTTGAGCAGAAGAGAGCTCTCTGGGGAGAACCTGAGTCAGAACGATGTGCTGCAACTTATACCACAGCAGCACAGAGGAGCCAGGAGAGCAAGGGTTACAGAGCATTTGCCCCTCACTTGCTGGTGTGTGGGTACTAGGGCTAATAAATACAATTACCCCATAACACAGTCACATGTACATAGAACAATCACAAAGCTCAGTCTCACTCAAAAAGTTCAGTCAGAATTGAGAGAGGAGGAGTTAGGATTGCAGATGGGAGGAGTTGGGACTGTAGAGGGAGGAGTCAAGATTAAACAGTAAACCGCCCCCCCCTAAAGAAAAGTCTAGATCCGTCCCTGGCTGTGAAGGGGAAACACTACACAAAGCAGGGGACATGGGCCCAGTTATGGAGAGTAAAAGCCCCACATTATGCAGAGCTGTGATACATAAATCAAAGTGATAGGGGCACATGTACTAAGCCTCGAAGAGAGACAAAGTGGAGAGAGAATGGCAAAACTGTCATTTTTCAAACATCTAGAAGCTGATTGGCTTATACTTTATCTCTCTCTACACTATATCACTTTTCAAGGATTAGTAAATAGACTCCGTTCTTTCCTTGGACTTTGTACATCTCTCCTCAGACTTATATAAAGCCCTATGAGACCTATATAAAGCCCTATTGGGGATTTTTATGAATAAATAATTTCCCCAATTCCTGACAGATCACCGATCAATGATGGCCGCTCATTGATGCGTTTCCAATGGGCAGTTCAGCGGTTCCGGATCAGGGAAATGGCCCCCTGATGTATGGGACCTTTTACACTATGTGGAGTGCAGTAACTGCACATGAGCAGAGTGTATATCTGGTGCCTCTGTACCAGTGAGAGACTTATAAATGAATATGTATGGATTGACAGCACTAGCAAGGAGACGGTTATACAGATGTGTCCTCCTGCATCCATGCTGCAGTCACGTTAATCAGCCCTTTTAGTCACGCCACACCGTGGCATAACTCGGTAGCACCGAGCGTCTATATGTGCAACTTTTTCTGTTTTAAATTAGTCTAAATCGCATTGCTATGCGAATAGGACGTACAAGCATCTTATGCTGATTAAAATGATATGCGGCATGCCTAAGTTCTGTGTGTGACTGCTGCTGTATCTGCATATGAAACGCTACACAACAGTGTTTTCCTAGATATCACTGTAATGTAGTATTTCGTATACAGATACAGCTGCAGTCGCACATAGAATATAGCCATGCCGCATATCATTTTAATCAGCATAAGCCGCTTGTGCATCCCATTCACATGGCGATGTGAATAAGGCACATTTCCATTAAAAAAAAGATGCCCGACATTAGCAGAGCTGCCAGCTGACTCACGCCAGGCATCTCCTGCTGCATGGTGTATTGAGGCAAGATGCATGAGGACAAATTGTATTCTCGTTTTCATTGTCGTAACCCAAGTACTATGCAGGAGTGAAGACGGAGATGTATATAGGTAGAGATGAATATATATTCATTGCTAAAACCCAAGCACTGTGCAGGAGGGGAAAATAAATAAATAAATGTACTGTATATATGATCATTGTCATAACTCAAGTACTGTGACGGAGGGGAGGGTGAATTGTACCATGCTGCACAACAAAAGTATTCTATATTAATTGTTTCATACTAAAGGGTAAATTTACTAAGATGAGAGTTCTATTTAAGATGGGATGTTGCCCATACCAACCAATCAGTTACTACTTCTCATTTATCTAGCACCTTCTAGAAGATAATACCTGGAATCTGATTGGTGGCTATGGGCTACATCCCATCTTAAATAGAACTCCCGTCTTAGTAAATTTACCCATAAAAGTATTTTTTGTTGCTTAGCAAAATAATAACAGTACAGTTTATTTAGAAAATGAGCATTTCACTACTTGGTGTAAAAAAAATAACAAATATCAGCCATTACCAACAATACTTATGGGCTATATTTGCTAAAAAAAAAAAAAAAAAGGAACTCTAGAGGTGGAACCCATTGTAACCAATCAAATTCCAGCCGACTCCACTAAATAAATAAAAACTATAATCTGAATGTTGCTATAGGCAACACCTCCACTTTTCCTTTTTAGACGTTTTACTAACAATACCGCAAGATTTCTCAAGGCTAGTGCAGGTGGGATAAGTAATACTAGTAATTTTATAGTGACAGGTAATGCCATTTTTGGTAATATAGGCTCATGGGGTGTAGTATGGTTTGCCGGCGGCCGGGTTCCTGGCGACCAGCACACTGGCGCCGGGATCCTGACCGCCGGCATGCCGACAGTGGGGCGAGTGCAAATAAACCCTTGTGTGCTCGCTGCGCTCGCCACGCTGCGGGCACGGTGGCGCGCTACACGCGCCACGCTATTTATTCTCCCTCCAGGCGGGTCATGGACCCCCAAGAGGGAGAATAAGTGTTGGTATGCCGGGTGTATACTGCCAGTATACTGAGCGCCGGGATCCCAACAGCCGGCATACTGAATACCACCCGGCTCATGGAACACTGTGTATTACATGTGCCATCTTTCACATTCATTAAATAAAACTATGCAAAATAATCAGTTTGGAATTCCTATATGCTTTACACGATAGAAAACCTACAGAGAACAGGACAGGAGACCCTACTCACAAATAGATTTTTTTTTATTTTTTACTGACATTATTTTTTTAAATGATCAGATATTTAATTTTTCTTTAAATATGATGGTAAATAACAGATAGTCCATGTAGTTTTCTCTGTTCTATAGGTTCACATGGCATCTGGATGGTCTTAATCCAGCCATTGTCAGAGTGCATGGGAAGGAGCGTCCACTGATGCCCTTTGCCCGCATCGCTAGCAGCAAAACGTTACAGAGCACAATTGTGTCTCTGTGTATCCACATAGGCTTAGAGGCAGCGCATAAGAGACTGCTTTACATGTCACCCTGTTATGAAGATGTGGAGTTCAGAAAACTAATATCTAGGTTAAATGTACTGGACCGATGATACATATTGAGGTTATGAAGCATATTGGTAAATGTAAATTTAGTGATTAATGTCTCTTGTTTCTGTACAAATTCTATAGCACTTTATATATTTGTATTCCTAATCTGTATGTTGTTGGAGAACAGTAAGAAAGAACTGTAATGTGTATATAGTGCATACAAACTACAGGAAATGTACACAGAATGCAGATACATTGATTGAAAACAAAAATGCTAATATCATTGAGGCTCTATTGTTATATGATGCTGCTACCCTGCCCAATTTTATGCCCTAGGCAAGATTCTATCCGGTAACAGTAGGTGACTGGGGAGGCAGAGAGTGTCACTGTCTCTAGCCATCAAATCTCTTCCCCTTATGTGTCTCCAGCAATCAAATCTCTCCCCCTTGTGGGTCTCCAGCCATTAAGTCTCTCCCCCTTGTGAGTCTCCAGCAATCAAATCTCTCCCCCTTGTGTATCTTCTGCAATCAATACTCTCCCATTGTGTCTCTCCAGCCATCAAGTTTCTCCCCCTTGTGCATCTTCAGCAACCAAATTTCTCAACCTTTTGTGTCTCCAGCCATCAAGTCTCCCACCACCTTGTGTCTCAAGCCATCAACTCTCTGTCCCTTGTGTGTCTCCAGCCATTAAGTCTCTCCACTTTGTGTGTGTCCAGCAATAAAAGCTGTCCCCTTTGTGCGTCTTCAGCAATCAAGTATCTCCCCCTTGTGTCTCTCCAGCCATCAAGTCTCCCCCCTACCATGTGTCTCCAGCCATCAAGTCTCCCCCTAGCATGTGTCTCCAGCCATCAACTCTCCCCCACCTTGTGTCTCCAACCATCAAGTCTCCCCCTACCATGTGTCTCCAGCCATCAAGTCTCCCCCCACCTTGTGTCTCCAACCATCAATTCTTTCCCCTTGGGTGTCTCCAGCCATCAAGTCTCCCCCACCTTGTGTCTCCAGCCATCAAGACTCCCCCACCTTGTAAAATCCCCATCCTATTTCCAGGTGGCCTGGAAAACATTAACTGAACTCAGTCCTTGAGGATCGGTTTAGTCACCCCTGATCTACTACTACTACTAATATAGTGAATTAATAATAAGAAAAAAAGTTTTGAAACAGCACACTCCTTTTCTAACATGCAGAACTAACTGACCGCAATGAAATACTTGTCAATATGTTAGTTACCAGTGTCCAAATAAATATATATATATATATATATATATATATAATGTGGCACAAGTTGCTAAAATCAGTTTAAGATTAGAGGAAAGGACAATGAACGTTACAGTTTTTTAATGGAACAAAATCAGGGTATAATACCTCCAAAAATGACTGCCTAAATGTCCCTTTAAAAAATGATATTATTAATGTGTAAAATAAAATTATCCATGCGGGAATTTTCTAATTTCTACAAGCGAAGACGCATTAGGAGAAACCATGACTGATTTTTACCTGCCTAAACTCTGCTGGGTGTTGAGGCAAAGGGGTCTCTCAATTATCTCTGACCCTACAGTGCCAAGCTTCGTTATAAGCAGAGCATGCTATAATTATCATGATTTTAGAGGTTCTTGTGAAACCCACACAAATAACCCTGTTGTTTTTTAAATTCTCTCATTGTTTGGCTAAGGCAGGAGATTCAGCGGTTTCCTGCATTTTGCACCTCTGGCATTATATAAAAAGCTTTTTTTTTTAAACGTAACTGTCAGTCTTTTTTGCACTCAGAGCATTTGTTTTATATTTGTGGACTGTGGGGATTCAGTAAGGGAAAACCCCCCACTCACATTTTATTCTATATCCACTGTTCCAGGCAGAAATGTATGCATTGAAACTAAAAAAACTAAATTAAATACAAAAAAAACAAAAAATATACTCCCAAAAATTTCAAAAGACTAAAGAAATATTTTGCCTCCTAACCTACCTAATAGGTAGTTTCAGAACCATCAGCATCTAAAACCTGTTTACACTCATGGTTCAGTAGGGGATTCCAACTGGTGCATCATCAGCCATAATTCTCTGGACTCATCTGAAAGCTCTGCATACAAATATACTATTTTAAAGTAATTAAGACCTAGGGAGGCAGCCTAAACCTAACCCTCCCCCTGGGGGTGCCTAAACCTAACGCAACCCCCCTCCCCCCTAAATTTAACCTCCCTGGACCACAGCCTAACCCTCCTTGTGCAGCCCACGGCAACCAATCGGCTGCTCCGTACAGTTTTATAGTATGCAAATTATAAAAGTGAATTCAATGCTGATTGGTTGTGATGGGCCACTTCTCCACTGGCTCACTTCTCCACACTTTTCACTGCTTCATGAATAGACCCCCTAATAACCAATGAAAAACACTTCAGCTTTAAAAGCAAATAAAACCACTATTTAACTTTAATATTCAACAAATGTTGCACATTACTGCACTGAATAATATACCTGAAAATAACCAGTTTCATGGTTAAAATTATAGAGAGTGCTCACCTTACCCCTTCCCCTATGACTGAAGAATGTCATGCATAGACATGACTAAATGAAAGAAACATTGGGGTGCACTCACTGAACCCATGAATCTGATGTCTATGCATACTGTCCATCGTACTCTCTTTCTTCTAGCAGTTGTGCTAGAAGAGATTTCTGTCTTACTGCATTCTGAAGCAGCAGAGAGGGAATGACAAATGTGTAATCTTGTACTGCAGTGATGTCACAGCAGCTCAGCTGAGTGCAGTCTCAATGTTTGACCCATATTAGGTCTCTTTAGGCCACTTTAGCACACTGCCCTGTAAGGTGTACTTGTGGCTTCAAATAACTCAATTACACTGCACTTCTGCAGTGAAACGTCATCATGGTCACCTTCAAACATTGTATAGATTACCTGCATTTCAGTATTGTGGTTTAGTGATGCAAGCAAATGATGATATGCTGAGATCTGTAGTTGTGTGTTTATATGTACTGTGCTAGGCTGTAGTAATCAGGGTGTGCAGTACATATAATTGGTCTCTAAGGTAGAGGAACAATGCACACTACTAGCTATGAAATCTCCTTGATCAATACAGAACCTCATATTATCTACCTCCTTGTGTTTGTCATTCATTCCTCTGGGTGCCTTTCTATCTAATAATGGGGGTAATTCAGACCTAATCGTAGCAGCAAATTTGTTAGCAGTTGGTCAAAACCATGGGGTCATTCCGAGTTGATCGCACGTAGCAACTTTTTGCTGCTCGAGCGATCAACCTGACGCCACCTATGGGGGGAGTGTATTTTAGCATAGGAAGGCTGCGATCACTTGTGCAGCCTTGCTATGCTAAAAAAGTTTCACGTAAAACAAGACCATCCCTAGACCTACTTACCATTTGCGACGGATTCAGCGATGCAGGTCCCGGATTTGACGTCAGACATCCGCCCTCAAAACGCCTGGACACGCCTGCGTTCACTTGACCACTCCCGGAAAATGGTCAGTTGACGCCCCGACACGCCTTCCTCCTTTCAATCTTCTTGCGGTCGCTTCCGCGACCGCTTTCCTCATTTCCAGTGTTGTTGCCCGGCGACGGGCAACGCAGCGTGTGCGCAATGCGCACACCACGCATGCACAGTTCCGACACGATCGCACCGCTGCAAAGAAGTGCAGCGCGATCGGGTCGGAATGACCCCCCATGTGCACTGCTGGGGGGGGGGGGGCAGATATAACATGTACAGGAAGAGTTAGATTTGGGTGTGGTGTGTTCAAACTGAAATCTAAATAGCAGTTTAAAAATAAAGCAGCCAGTATTTACCCTGCACAGAAACAAAATAACCCACCCAAATCTAACTCTCTCTGCACATGTTACATCTGCCACACCTGCAGTGAACATGGTTTTGCCCAACTGCTAACAAATTTGCTGCTACAATCAGGTCTGAATTACCCCCAATACCCAGTAGCTATGCTTACTCACAGGCTGCATCTGGCAGGTTCCACGTGCTCATTCTCCTTGCAGTATAGGGAGAGGTTGGACTGGAGGCCGCCACTTCCATGTTTGTGTTCCATACTCCAAAAAAAATGTGCAGTCGCTCTCAAATAAATCCCTTAACAATTATAACTAATTCTTTTCAGATGTAATCAACCCACTTGCTTTATACAATTAAAACACCTATTTTCTCTATAAACTGTCACATTGCATCAACCTAAAACAGCCGAAAACAAGACTGGAAAAATAAACAAAAACAAACATCTACATTACACAAACACTAGAGAGCAAGATCGGATATACAGTACTGTACATCCAAACTGTGATTCTGCATTTCAGTAAAGGTGGAATAGAGTGTATATAGTTTAAAAAGAAAAAGAAAAAAATACCCCAAAAATATAAAAATGTAAATAATTATGGAGATCTTTAAGCATTTCCCTGGGGACAAAATGCAAATAGGATACTCATATGGAGAAAAGACTTTTGGGAAATGCTATTTACATTGCAGACCTTTGTCAATTATTTACCCCCTGGGTTTTTAAATTATTACATAGGTTTGTGCTGACACATAATTTTCACCCTTTGTTAGGATTTGTAAGTGTAGTGATAGGATTTTCTGGTCATCGAATTGTTACGAATAACATTAAAAAGGACAAAAGTAGATAGTATGTAGCAATGGTATTGCTGGAATTTTTGTTTGATGCTGGCATATAAGAAAGCTCGGACAGATAATATATTTTTGTATAAATAAATAAATATATATACATTACAACTTTTCTTTAAACACACACACACATACAGTATATATCTATATAAATATATATATATATATATTTATATATGATACACACACACACACACACACACACACACGTCCCTGAAGTCCGCCTCTCCACAATGCTGCTGCCTGGCTCATCTTCCACTCCAAACGTACTGCGTCTACCTCCCCTCTCCTTCAAGCTCTACACTGGCTCTCCTTCTCCTTCAGAACCTGATTTAAGCAGCTTCTCACTCTCACTTACAAAGCCCTCACCCATTCCTGCCCCGTTTACATCTCTGACCTCATCTCCAATCACACTTCCGCCTGTCCTCTTCCCTCCGCTAATGCACGCCGCCTCTCCTGCCTACTGATTTCCTCCTTCCACTCCTACCACCAAGATTTTGGCCCTGGTGCTCCCTACCCTGGAATTATCTGTCGCTCCATAGCAGACTGTCCATCTTTCTACACAACTTCAAACGGGCTCTCAGGACCTATTTCTTCACCAAACCCAGCAATCTTTTAGCCTAACCCTCTGTCCCTTGCTGACTATCTATTCCATCTGTGTCACCCCTGACTCTCTGCCCCTCCCTAGAATTCTTTGGCTTCCCTACTAATGCTATCATCTACTCCATGCTTCCTTCAATGCCACCTTGCTGCTTGAGTGTTATGACCACTGATGCAGCAATGTTTATATACATTGCACTTGTTGTTACTTTGTCTTGTTTTGTAATTAACTGTTTCTTGTGTGCTTATGTATTTGTATAGTTTGTTATGCAATGCGGAACCCTTGTGGCGCTATAGAAATAAAGAATAATAATTTGATAGATTGTATCTATCTATCTATCTATCTAACGAAAGAAAGAGAAAGAAAGAAAGAAAGAGAGAAAGAAAGAAAGAAAGAAAGAAAGAAAGAAAGAAAGAAAGAAAGAAAGAAAGAAAGAAAGAAAGAAAGAAAGAAAGAAAGAAACGGTTCTTGGTGCACTTTTTCAGTCCAATCCACATAAATAATGGAACCACAAGTTCCAGCTTGACACAGTTTCGGAACTCTATGGGGTAAATTTACTAAGATGGGAGTTCTATTTAAGATGGGATGTTACCCATAGCAACCAATCAGATTCCAGGTATTATATTCCAGAAGGTGCTAGATAAGTGAGTAGTAGAATCTGAGTGGTTGCTATGGGCAACATCCCATCTTAAATAGAACTCTCATCTTAGTAAATTTACCCCTATGAGCTCAGTTCATTCAGTAAGCTTTAGGTCTGCGTCTTCCCATTCTTTTACCTGAATCCACCAATCAGGCTGTGCAAGTATCTAGGAAGTAAAACAATATAGGCGGCCACATCCTGCATTATCCAATCAAGTTTATTTCAGGCAAATAATGTCAATAAAGTTTTGCCTACCACAAAGAGGATAACTATTAGCATATCAAATAACGTAATAAGGTAAGACCTGCTGTGATGTTGCAAGGATACCAGAAAACGTCCAATACCGATCATTAGTGTGCACAAGCCACGCCCCCTATACATTTTGTCATAGATACGTCATCAGAGCTCCCTTCACATATGCAATATTCAGTGTGTGCTGGTGGAACGTTGAGCTATGCAGAGATGTATGGATGCGTAATTACACCTGATTTCAGGTGTACCATTTACACCTGGGATAGGGCAAACTGATGAGGAGGACGGCTACGGAACCAAGCCTACAGACAGGAGAAGTCTGCATGTGGGTGAATATAAGCATTTAGGAGTCTATTTACTAAGCCTTGGATGGAGATAAAGTAGATGGAGATAAAGTATCAGCCAATCAGCTCCTAACTGCCTGTGTTTGAAAAATGACAGTTAGAAGCTGATTGGCTGGTACTTTATCTCCGTCCACTTTATCTCCATCCAAGACTTAGTAAAAAGACCCCTCAGTTCCATGCAGGACCATATTATATATGAAGGTACAAAAAGATATTTTTACCCTGGTTCCGTTATGGACAATCTCTGTCATTTTTATACATCCGTCACTGTTAGGGTGTGTACACACGGTGAGATCCTTGCTATGCCCGATTTTCATTTGCGATTTCCCTTGAACTCCCCGGAGCCCAGATAGGACAGATTTTGACTAACTTTTCTTGAGATCTGTACTATGTGTGCTTACGATTTTGTCTTATGTGAGATTTTGGCTTATGTGAGATGTCATTGACATGTGAGATGAACTAGATAGTACACCGATCTAGCAAGGATTGACTTGCCTGCACAGTCTATCTTTTCTTGCGATGCCGACCTGGCGGGACCGCACATCGGGATTGCAAGGTGACTTTGACCTTGCGATCTGCAATAACTTTTCTTACGGTTTTGACTATATAGTCAAAATCGAAAGAAAATATCTCACTGTGTGTACACACCCTTACAAATAGAACTGTAAAAAAACAAAACAGAAACTTTATTTATTTTTTCATTTTAAAGAGTTTGGAAGGTGTGAGATGAGCCCATTTATAAGAAAGGACACAAAGACATTGCAGAAAAGACAAGCGGACTTTGATTTCCATTGAGGATTATATTGCCCACTAATAAAGAAAAAAAATAATAATAGGTAAAATAGTAAAATCCCCCCTGTTTAAATAAACTGCAGATTCAGGGTTTCTTTTTAGAGCTGCGCTTTAATGTCTGAAAACGTATGGCTATAGCAGAGGAGGCACATAAAGATATATGGAGAGCCATGTGTTTAAGGCATGCAGCAGTGTGTGTGATTATATCGTTCGTTAAGGAAACGTGTATCGGGATCTGCAACAGAGGTGTTACTGACTACAACCAGCTCTCTGTGGCTAACGCCTGTAAAACAAAAAATAATAATAAAATAACTCCTCCACCCACGCTGACTTTTGATGCTGTATCGGAGTTTAATAGCAAGGTTACCTAATCACAACAAGAGAATCGGTGGTTAGGTCACACTCGACTTACTGTGCCATATAAATGCTGATTGATCAGGTCCAAGTATACTGACTGTAACAGTTACTACTGCATCAGCAGTGCATGTGGCCTGCAAGTGGGATTACTATACAGAAGCACCCTGCAGACGCCAAAGACATACATACAGTACACTATCAGAAGAAGAAGCCGTTAAAAAAAATGACGTGACAGATCAGTCAGAGGACCACACAAATAATATACAAGTACTTGAAATGCCAATTAGCATAGCAATATTTCTTCCTAGAATTTTTTTTCATCTTATTAACTATTATTAATTCCGATAGCATTATTCAGCATTTTTATCTTAGGTTTATAATGCACAAAATATGATAACATATTTATAAAAATATTTGTTTAGTCCAGATTTTATCAACCTCTGTGATTGCAAGGAAAAGTTGTGTATTATAAGGATTAACGCAACACCTACTGTTATTATTTATAGAAAAAGATCATTTTTCATTGAACAGTTTTTGTTTTTATAGGATTTACTGCAAATTATACGGTTCTCAGAAGAAATCTGGAGACCCATAAGGTGTATACTGTCATGGAAATACTAAATGACTTATAATGACTCCATTATATAGAGCGTGGGTACTGGACATCATCCCATGACATCTGTATGGACTCTTCTATATTATTTGTGTATACTGTAATGATGGCATGACTTTTCATATGCACTTCAAGTTGTGATACTTGTTAACGTTATGTGGTTGGTAGATCAGCCCAATGAGGTCACAAATGTTCTTTAAAATGTTATAGGAACAAAATACACTTTTTCCCCCCACAAATTGACAAATGAACATTATAAGCAGCTTTTTATAAGCCCCAAACATGCGTTGTTTTCACATTTGAACCAGTACTGTAACTCTCCCCTCGCTACACTAAGCTACAGTGTCCATTGAGTATTCTACCTACATGCTATGGTCTTCTCTTGCTGCTGCTGCTGCTGTTGACTGAGCTCCGACTACAGTGCATTTCCTGGTCACATGACACATCCAAGTATTCATCAGTGCACAAGGCCCGCCCCCACACTCAGAGGCATGCCTCTATTAGCTCCCTTTCTGTGCAGCGTTACTGCAGGTGGTGTTGCCACGCCCCCAGCTGCGCATTAGCAGTGTCTGACTGTAGACCTGAGGCAGAGCTGTTGCTGCCTCATCTCTGGTCTCCCTGCAGCTCCAGGGATCTCCACAAAGCTGCTGAGTGTTAGCTATGAAAAGGATTACAATAAACAAGGAAGATGTTTATGTTATAAATATCTTCTTTGTATTATTGTAATCGTTTCTATATAAAATCTCAGGCGTTTGACAGGGACTTCTATTCTGTGTGAGAAATCTGCTATCTATCTATCTATCTATCTATCTATCTATCAGAATATATGGGCAAATTAGCCCATATATACTAATAAATAATGAATATCTAGGCCAGGCATGTCCAAACTGCGGCCCTCCAGCTGTTGTGAAACTACATATCCCAGCATGCCCTGACATAGTTTTGCTGTCAGAGAATGCTAAAGCTGTGTCAGGGCATGCTGGGATGTGTAGTTTCTCAACAGCTAGAGGGACGCAGTTTAGACATGCCTGATCTAGGCAGTACGAGAAGACCGCAGCCAGTGTTTTTTTTATAAGAATTTGTTTTTTTAACTTTTCTGACACTGTATTTTAAGACTTCACCATTTCTTATGAAATACATACTGTACTTTCGGAATTTTAACACATATCAATTAAGATTTGACTTTTATAATGTTATTTGGTCCAAGTGTACCCACAAAATTGTATTTTTTCCTTTTTTGTGTGATGTATTAAAAAATGCAGCCACGCTCGCTTGTGACAATAGGCGATAACCTGTGCTCTACTAATTCCCATTTGTTTTATCTTGTAGTTTCATGAGGTCAAAATGGGCAAAATACAAATGAAAAATCAAGCAAAAGCTCAGTATCCAATTTGTTAATGGCTGTCCTTAAAAATATATTTTAATAATAATTTGTTGAATTAAAATGTTATTGTTGTAGATCACAGTAGTATAAAATTTATAATATGTAATAGAAATGTGCGTGGACCCCCGTGTTTTGGTTAAGGTTTTTGTTTCTAATTCATCATCCTGTTTTGGTTTTGGAAAAACCACCCTCAAATCTTTTGGTTCGGACTCTGTTTTTGGTTTGGTTTTGGATTCTTTTAAAAACAATAAAAATCGATAAGCATTGATAAATAATAACTAATTGATAAAAACAGCTAAAAATCAATAAAAACACATAAAATCGTGTAATTTGCACCTGTTTACATGCAATCTAAAACCCAAGTTCATTTTTTAAATCCGAGTTCCAAACTGACAACAGACCCAACCTGGGACTCGGTTCCGCTCGGAACCATAAAGTGATTCCAAACTTGAACTCTTTTTTATGTGGTCGGATTTCATTACAGTCTTAAAAAAAAAAAACCTTCTAAATACTTTTCGTAAAATAATTCCACTGACATCCACTGGTCAGTTTTTGCAATATACACAAGCCATACTGATAGACATATAAATGTGGCATTCCTCTATGTAATTAACAGGCTTCCTGGTGTTTTGGAACTTCTGGCAAACACTTAATGAGAAATGTGTTGGGAGAAACCAAAGACAACTGTCAGAAGTTAATTGGGTAAGGGTTGTCAAATGCCTCGTTTATTGATACCTGAGATTGAAAGCAAAAGTCACTTACTATGGGAAATCTTTTGGTCCACATGCGGATATTTAAGTTGAGTAAAAAACAAAAAAAAAACAACTCCCCCCCCCCCCACATTTTATGTATTCTGTTAATAATGACACTTACCACAACAACGTATCACTATATTTTCCTTTACGAAGAAGGTGTCCATCTACCAGTACACTGAATTGTTTTTTAAGTTTGCCTGCATTGGCAATAGCGATGGCATCCCACTTTCTATCCATCCATACAGCCTGTAGTGTTTCCTAATTACATTCATCAATGTTTATTTCACCGTTGTCAGGATGTGAATTAAAATTTGTTGGAAAACAACAAAAAAAAGTGTTTAATTGGACCCGCCGCAACGATACCAGGTCACCCAATTTGATGGATCCTTGTGGAAGCCATGCCATGACACAAATAAATATATAATAATAACAAGCTGAGGAAGGTTTTGCAGCAAGTGTTGTCATTTTTAGATTACGAGAATAACGAACAGAGCAGTTTGGCTGATTGCTAACAAACGTGAATGATGGAAAATAACTGGCATGTCAGGAGTCCTGATTGTTTTCCCCCCTCCCTAGTCATTGCTGGAAAATTGCATATCTTGCTTGTACGATTAATAAACTGTATGTAACACTAGCCCTGGGGTAGGTAGCACGTGATTCTTCAAGGGTTGTGGTACTATAAGTCCCATTATGTCCTATCCCCAAAAATAAGTTATGTATAAATGTTAATTTCCTCACTTAAAAGTGTCACATGATCAGATGGTGATATGTTGCTTTGCCTTGGCTCCTTGTGTGGTACTATTAATATGGCAGTTGCTTATTAGTGGCGTGATTTCTAGCCAGGCGAGAACGCACCATAGCCCAGTTTGCCATTGCTCGGTCTTCTCTTTAGAAAATAAAACAAATTAATTAATTAATGTATATATGTTCCAATT
This sequence comes from Pseudophryne corroboree, assembly GCF_028390025.1. NCBI lineage: Eukaryota > Metazoa > Chordata > Amphibia > Anura > Myobatrachidae > Pseudophryne > Pseudophryne corroboree. Next base: position 290,108,469 of record NC_086453.1, on the reverse strand, counting down.
CGTGGCAGCTGATAGGGGAGTGTCTGCATCGTGGGCCCGTCGGGAGAACGTGATTGAGAGGACCAATAGCTTCCTATTTCTTCCTCATTGTCAGTACATGTAGCTGCCCCCATAGACTCAACAACATGGGGTCCACGCATGAAGCATGCGGAAAGGTAGGACTCATGAAATGCTATAACGAGGTCTGATGTTCTATCAAGTGGACTTGTCCCAACAAAACGTTTCGGCATCATGAGTAAGTGCAGCCTATAAAGTATTTGTATTACCAGAATGTGAGGCCGTGCCTAGGGTGAGCTTCAGTGTGCTGTCCGGGGCAATAAATAAATAAGAATTTACTTACCGATAATTCTATTTCTCGGAGTCCGTAGTGGATGCTGGGGTTCCTGAAAGGACCATGGGGAATAGCGGCTCCGCAGGAGACAGGGCACAAAAAAGTAAAGCTTTTACCAGATCAGGTGGTGTGCACTGGCTCCTCCCCCTATGACCCTCCTCCAGACTCCAGTTAGGTACTGTGCCCGGACGAGCGTACACAATAAGGGAGGCAATTTGAATCCCGGGTAAGACTCATACCAGCCACACCAATCACACCGTACAACTTGTGATCTAAACCCAGTTAACAGTATGATAACAGAAAGAGCCTCTTAAAGATGGCTCCTTAACAATATAACCCGAATTTGTTAACAATAACTATGTACAGTATTGCAGATAATCCGCACTTGGGATGGGCGCCCAGCATCCACTACGGACTCCGAGAAATAGAATTATCGGTAAGTAAATTCTTATTTTCTCTATCGTCCTAAGTGGATGCTGGGGTTCCTGAAAGGACCATGGGGATTATACCAAAGCTCCCAAACGGGCGGGAGAGTGCGGATGACTCTGCAGCACCGAATGAGAGAATTCCAAGTCCTCTTTTGCCAGGGTATCAAATTTGTAGAATTTTACAAACGTGTTTTCCCCCGACCACGTAGCTGCTCGACAGAATTGTAATGCCGAGACCCCTCGGGCAGCCGCCCAAGATGAGCCCACCTTCCTTGTGGAATGGGCCTTAACAGATTTAGGCTGTGGCAGGCCTGCCACAGAATGAGCAAGTTGAATTGTGTTACAAATCCAACGAGCAATCGTCTGCTTAGAAGCAGGGGCACCCAACTTGTTGGGTGCATATAGTATCAACAGCGAGTCAGATTTTCTGACTTCAGCCGTCCTTGAAATGTATATTTTTAAGGCTCTGACAACGTCCAACAACTTGGAGTCCTCCAAGTCGCCAGTGGCCGCAGGCACCACAATAGGTTGGTTCAGGTGAAACGCTGATACCACCTTAGGGAGAAAATGCGGACGAGTCCTCAGTTCTGCCCTATCCGAATGGAAGATTAGATAAGGGCTTTTATAAGATAAAGCCGCCAATTTAGATACTCTCCTGGCGGAAGCCAGGGCCAGTAACATAGTCACTTTCCATGTGAGATATTTAAAATCCACCTTTTTCAATGGTTCAAACCAATGGGATTTGAGGAAATCTAAAACTACATTTAGATCCCACGGTGCCACCGGAGGCACCACAGGAGGCTGTATATGCAGTACTCCTTTAACAAAAGTCTGTACCTCAGGAACTGAGGCCAATTCTTTTTGGAAGAATATTGACAGGGCCGAAATTTGAACCTTAATAGATCTCAATTTGAGACCCATAGACAATCCTGATTGTAGGAAATGTAGGAAACGACCCAGTTGAAATTCCTCCGTCGGAACACTCCGATCCTCGCACCACGCGACATATTTTCGCCAAATGCGGTGATAATGTTTCGCGGTGACTTCCTTCCTTGCCTTAATCAAGGTAGGAATGACTTCTTCTGGAATGCCTTTCCCTTTTAGGATCTGGCGTTCAACCGCCATGCCGTCAAACGCAGCCGCGGTAAGTCTTGAAAGAGACAGGGACCCTGTTGTAGCAGGTCCCTTCTCAGAAGTAGAGGGCACGGGTCGTCCGTGACCAACTCTTGAAGTTCCGGGTACCAAGTCCTTCTTGGCCAATCCGGAGCCACTAGTATTGTTCTTACTCCTCCTCACCGTATAATCTTCAATACCTTTGGTATGAGAGGCAGAGGAGGAAACACATATACTGATTTGTACACCCAAGGTGTTACCAGTGCGTCCACAGCTATTGCCTGTGGATCTCTTGACCTGGCGCAATACTTGTCCAGTTTCTTGTTGAGGCGAGACGCCATCATGTCTACCATTGGTCTTTCCCAACAGTTTATTAGCATGTGGAAGACTTCTGGATGAAGACCCCCCTCTCCCGGGTGAATATCGTGTCTGCTGAGGAAGTCTGCTTCCCAGTTGTCCACGCCCGGGAAGAACACTGCTGACAGTGCTATTACGTGATTCTCCGCCCAGCGAAGAATCTTGGCAGCTTCTGCCATTGCACTCCTGCTTCTTGTGCCGCCCTGTCTGTTTACATGGGCGACCGCCGTGATGTTGTCCGACTGAATCAACACCGGTTTTCCTTGCAGGAGTGGTTCCGCCTGGCTTAGAGCATTTTAGATTGCTCTTAGTACCAGAATGTTTATGTGAAGAGACTTTTCCAGGTTCGTCCATACCCCCTGGAAGTTTCTTCCTTGTGTGACTGCTCCCCAACCTCTCAGGCTGGCGTCCGTGGTCACCAGGATCAAATCCTGTATGCCGAATCTGCGGCCCTCCAATAGATGAGCCTTTTGCAACCACCACAGAAGATATACCCTTGTCCTTGGCGACAGGGTTATTCGCAGGTGCATCTGAGGATGCGACCCTGACCATTTGTCCAACAGATCCCTTTGGAAAATTCTTGCATGGAATCTGCCGAATGGAATTGCTTCGTAAAAAGCCACCATTTTTCCCAGGACTCTTGTGCATTGATGTACAGACACCTTTCCTGGTTTTAGGAGGTTCCTGACAGGTCGGATAACTCCTTGGCTTTTTCCTCGGGAAGAAAAACCTTTTTCTGAACCGTGTCCAGAATCATCCCTAGGAACAGCAGACGTATCGTCGGAAAACAGCTGCGATTCTTGGAATATTTAGAATCCAGTCGTGCCGTCGAAGAACTACTTTAGATAGTGCTCTTCCGACCTCCAACTGTTCTCTGGAACTTGCCCTTTTTAGGTCGTGCAAGTAAGGGATAATTTAGATGCCTTTTTTCTTTGAAGAAACATCTTTTCGGCCATTACCTTGGTAAAAAGGCCCGGGGTGCCGTGGATAATTCAAACGGCATCGTCTGAAACTGATATTGACAGTTCTGTACCACGAACCAGAGGTACCCTTGATGAGAAGGACAAAATTTGGACATGGAGGTAATCCTTGATGTCCAGGGACACCATATAGTCCCCTTTTTTCCGGTTCGCTATCACTGCTCTGAGTGACTTTATCTCGATTTGAACCTTTTATGTAAGTGTTCAAAACATTTTAGATTTAGACTATGTGTCACCAAGCCGTCTGGCTTCAGTACCACAATATAGTGTGGAAAAATAATACCCTTTTCCTTGTCGTAGGAGGGGTACTTTGATTATCACCTGCTGGATATACAGCTTGTGAATTGTTTCCAATGCTGCCTCCCTGTCGGAGGGAGCCGTTGGTAAAGCAGACTTCAGGAACCTGCGAGGAGAAGATGTCTCGACTCTCCAATCTTTACCCCTGGGATAATACTCGTACGATCTAGGGGTCAACTTGCGAGTGATCCCACTGCGCCCTGAGACTCTTGAGACTACCCCCCCACCTTGAGTCCGCTTGCACGGCCCCAGCGTCATGCTGAGGACTTGGCAGACGCGGTGGAGGGCTTCTTTTCCTGGGAAAGGGCTGCCTGCTGCAGTCTACTTCCCTTACCTCTATGTCTGGGCAGATATGACTGGCCTATTGCCTGCATGCCCTCATGGGAAAGGAAAGATTGAGGCTGAAAAGACGGTGTCTTTTTTAGCTGAGATGTAACTTGGGGTAAAAAAGGTTGGATTTCCCAGCTGTTGCTGTGGTCCCCAGGTCCGATGGACCGACCCCCAAATAACTCCTTCCCTTTATACAGCAATACTTCCATCTGCCGTATGGGATCTGTATCACCTGACCACTGTCGTGTCCCTGACATCTTCTGGGAGATATGGACAACGCACTTATCTTGATGCCAGAGAGCAAATATCCCTCTGTGCATCTCACATACATATATATAGAATGCATCCTATTAAATGCTCTACATGAATAAAATATTTTCAGTCAGGGAATCCGACCAAGCCAACCCAGCACTGCATCTCCAGGCTGATGGCGATCGCTGGTCGCAGTATAACCACCGTATGTGTGTATATACTTTTTAGGATATTTTTCCAGCTTCCTATCAGCTGGCTCCTTGAGGGCGGCCGTATCTGGAGACGGTAACGCCACTTGATAAGCGTGTGAGCGCCTTATCACCCTAAGGGGTGTTTCCCAACGTACCCTAATTTCTGGCGGGAAAGGGTATAACGCCAATATTTGCTATCGGGGTAACCCTACGCATCATCACACACTTCATTTTATTTTATCTGATTCAGGAAAAACTACAGGTAGTTTTTTCCCACTCCCACATAATACCCTTTCTTGTGGTACTTGTAGTATCAGAAACACGTAACACCTCCTTCATTGCCCTTAACGTGTGGCCCTAATGAGAAATACGTTTGTTTATTCACCGTCGACACTGTATTCAGTGTCCGTGTCTGTGTCTGTGTCGACCGACTGAGGTAAATGGGCGTTTTTAAAACCCCTGACGGTGTTTCTGAGACGCCTGGACCGGTCCTAATAGATTGTCGGCCGTCTCATGTCGTCAACCGACCTTGCAGCGTGTTGACATTCTCACGTAATTCTCTAAATAAGCCATCCATTCCGGTGTCGACTCCCTAGAGAGTGACATCACCATTACAGGCAATTTCTCCGCCTCCTCACCAACATCGTCCTCATACATGTCGACACACACGTGCCGACACACAGCACACACACCGGGAATGCTCTGACAGAGGACAGGACCCACTAGCCCTTTGGGGAGACAGAGGGAGAGTCTGCCAGCACACACCAAAAACGCTATAATTATATAGGGACAACCTTATATAAGTGTTTCTCCCTTATAGCATCTTTTATATATATACAATATCGCCAAAATCAGTGCCCCCCCTCTCTGTTTTAACCCTGTTTCTGTAGTGCAGTGCAGGGGAGAGCCTGGGAGCCTTCTCTCCAGCTTTTCTGTGAGAGAAAATGGCGCTGTGTGCTGAGGAGATAGGCCCCGCCCCTTTTACGGCGGGCTCGTCTCCCGCTATTTTTGAAGTTAGGCAGGGGTTAAATATCTCCATATAGCCTCTGTGGGCTATATGTGAGGTATTTTTTGCCTCTAATAAGGTTTTTATTTGCCTCTCAGAGCGCCCCCCCCAGCGCTCTGCACCCTCAGTGACTGTTGTGTGAAGTGTGCTGAGAGGAAAATGGCGCACAGCTGCAGTGCTGTGCGCTACCTTTATGAAGACTCAGGAGTCTTCAGCCGCCGATTTTGGACCTCTTCTCTCTTCAGCGTCTGCAAGGGGGCCGGCGGCGCGGCTCCGGTGACCATCCAGGCTGTACCTGTGATCGTCCCTCTGGAGCTAGTGTCCAGTAGCCAAGCAGCAAATCCACTCTGCACGCAGGTGAGTTCACTACTTCTCCCCTAAGTCCCTCGTTGCAGTGATCCTGTTGCCAGCAGGACTCACTGTAAAGTAAAAAACCTAAGCTAAACTTTCTCTAAGCAGCTCTTTAGGAGAGCCACCTAGATTGCACCCTTCTCGTTCGGGCACAAAATCTAACTGGAGTCTGGAGGAGGGTCATAGGGGGAGGAGCCAGTGCACACCACCTGATCTGGTAAAAGCTTTACTTTTTTGTGCCCTGTCTCCTGCGGAGCCGCTATTCCCCATGGTCCTTTCAGGAACCCCAGCATCCACTTAGGACGATAGAGAAAACCATAAAATAAAATTTCAGTTCAACAAAACACGCGGGTTGTTCAAGTCCATGTCCTATAACAGGAATAAACAGTTGTAACACCTGCCTATAGGCCTACCCAATATTCTGTGGCCCTAATTACAATGTGCCATACTTCTGCACACAGTCACAGCAGCCATGTTACGTTCTGATCTCAGGTCTACAAATTCCCTAGGAAGGAATGAGATGACTGAGGTATGAGGTACCTCGTGACTCGACAGGCTGAATACTGGTTGAACCCACAAAATGCTTCCACATCTGTCAGGGAAAGTGCACATTATAGAGACAGATACATCTCGCTGCTCCACTGTAGGAGACCTGAACGCTCTCTCTGCCCCTTGTTATTCTCATGTCAGCGCTAATCTTTCCAAAAGGCTTTTTTTGGCCACTTTCGCTTATTTTAATCCAGACCCTTAGTATTAATGTTGGCCTGCGAGACACTTTCATTGGTGAATGCAGAGGATTAAAAAAAAAAAAAGATTTGGTATAATAAGATTTTGCCAAGTGCTTTGCAGACTTTACAATGGCAGGAAGGAGCGAGTCTCCTCCTGCTCACAGTGTCCCTTTTGTATCTCCTAACGCTGTCTCTCTGATACCTTCTGGTAGTATAAAATTACGTTGCAGGACGCCCACCAGTTCAAATCCCTATAAGGAAGAATAATAAACATCTGATCTGAAGTCAGGACCTTACAGGCACTCTCAGCCATTTTTTCTACTTGGTCCTCCGTTTGTACTGGAAAGGGGCCAGGGATCCTCTGGTAATGTAACGTTCTTTCTTAACATCGCTGAACAAAAGACCTTTTCTTGTCCGATGAGCTGTCAAGTTTATCCAAATATCCTCAGCTCCCAACTAGCTTCTCTCTCTCTCTCTCTCTCTTTTTTTTAATATTATTTCCAAGAAAAGGACACTTTGTATCTTTAAACTACTATACAGGATTAATGCGAAAATAAAACTGTAGCCGATTTGCCAAGAATAACTCATTCATGTCAAATGAAGCGTCTGGAGTAAGACTGGCCTGGGAGAAGGTTCTGTGTCACGTGCTGAGTGTTACGATTGTGTCTGTTGCCTTGGGTGTAGGAATCAGAAAGAAACAAATAAAAAATAACTGGACATGTATAAATCATTTTTCTTACTCTATCGAAGTTTTGGGTTTGTCCTACTATTACTTTTACAACCAGCCAGGAAATTTCAGTAAGATGAATACATAGATCGGGTGCCATATGAAATTATATTTTTAGGTAAATTGGTTCTGGGAGGGAGGACTGGATGGGTAACACTGGAAGTTGGGAGAAGTGCTAAGTATTAGAAGCATGGGTGTAGCTACCATAAATGCATAGGTACGATAGATGAAGGATGACCCCCCCCCACTCCTGCCAGATCCTTGACATTAATCTCCCAGGCGCCTACCCATTCTCAGACCCCTCTGCTCGCAGAGGCCTATTTTGAGCGGCTATGCATGTGAAATGGAAGTACATGTCAGAGGAAAATGTACAGAGTCGTTCTGCTCTGCTCTTTTCAGCACCAAATTTAGTTACGCTGTCTCGTAACACAATTTTGAATAATATAGCTGCTAGTCACAGCCAACTACTGTGCTCAGCTAATCCATCAAAAATTTTCTCAGTCATCGGTGATGTCAATAGAGAGACAGAATCATGCACTTCCCATTGAACTACTGAACCTTGTGTGAGATCTTTGGGATGAGCAAAGTTTTTTGGGCTTCAGGCATATACCTGAATGTAGGCTGTTCTAAAGGACACATTGTACTAGGATGGGGATGGGGATCGAGGCGTGTTGAGTACATACTTGACTACTCTCCTGGAATGTTCAGGAGACTCACAAATTTCTGGGAGTCCACCATCAAGGAAACACATTCTTTTTACTTGTGAAGTGGACTGGAGCCATGATAATGCAATGTGTGTCATTGCACAGTAAGTGGCATAACTAGAAGCTTGGAGGTCCCTGACAAACTCTCAAGGTGGGCCTCCTATTTAATTTCTATAAACCCTTAGGTCTACATGTGGAGCTGAAGCTGTGTAGCTACCAGTGGAGCCAAAACCCGGGAACCAGCAGATGAGGCTGTAGCAGCAAAAAATACGGGTCCTCCCAGAGGACAGACACACCAACGGGCAGCAGTGGGGGTACCCACAAGGACAACAACCTCCACCGGCAGACCCCAACTACAAAGGATCCTCCTCAGGCAAGCGGCAGACACTGGGGTCCAGATGGGCCCATTAGGCAGCAGCATCGGGGTGATCATGATAGATGATAATCCTGGAGTCCAGAAATCCAAGCCTTGGTTTCAGGCCTATCCAGACACTGAAGCTTGGTGGGTCCCCTTCACCTTGTGGGCCCCTGGAAATTTTCCAGTCTAGCCACCTTGTAGTTAAGCCACTGTTGCGCAGTGGTGGATGGTGTATTTTGATGTAACTTGTATCATCATGGCCCTCTACCCCCATACCCACAGTATGAAGTGATTTGCAATATAGTGTCCACGCACTTCCAGCGACAAGTCTGTCTGTGTAGCATGTAAGGGGCACACATGGTCTGTGTAATGTAGACTGTCTCGTAGGTTAGCTTTGGCATACATATGGCAAGTGGGGGTATTTTGTGGCAAGTGAGTACCCGAGGGCATGTTGTAGACTTTGGGATCCATTTTGGATGGTGATGAGCACTAAGGTTACTTTACATCCTACTTTAAATTAAGTTTAATAAGTACTTGTTTTGGAATTTGGAGTGTTCCCCATGTGGCCCTTGAACTGTTTGAGTTGGCCATCATTAGGATAAAGGGAAGGAGAGGTATGGAAAACAAGAGGAAACAGGATGTGCACACCGTGTTTTGGCCACAATTTGTACTCCCTTACTGTGGTTTAGCAGTGCTGTGTCCTGCAGCCCCTAAGTAAGACTGTTAAATCACTCTGACATCTGATTTAAAGCAAAAAAAATAAATATAAAAGACAAAGAAACAGTTTATCAAATATACAAAATTTAAAATGCTGGCAACAAATAAAATTGGCCTAGTTTTTGTTGATGAAATGCTGGATGGGTGACGTTCTCAAATACTGACCACAAACAGGAAAAAGAAATCGTTTTTGTTGCCACCAGAACACAAAACACTCCCTGGTTTAACGTCTAGCCAAACAATTGTGAACTTAGTGATGCATGTCCTAAACTCTAACTAGACCACACCAAAATGTGCTAAAATTCAACCGAATGAAAATAAGAAATACGATTCTTTCCACGCTACAAAAAAACAAGACACCGAGCTATAATTTCCACTAAATATACCCTCATAAACGTCTATATGTAGCCTAATTAGGATGACTGATTGGCTGAAAATGAACCTCTGAGCTCCCTCGAGCTTGTTGAGTATTTAGAGCGGGTCTTGTAATAACAGGAGAGAATCCACGTCTCAGACTAAGTCTGCCACTTTCACGAGCCCGTATGGCACAGGTGTGTTCATGGCTGGCATTAAAAGTGATTAAGCCTGCTAAGGTATATGAACCACCTCTCTTTAAGGAGCTATAAAACTTTTTATAGAAGGGGTGACAGGAAAGAGGAAACTCTGTGTAAGGCTTTCAGGCCTATGCGCCGTCAATTCATAATTTCACTTCTTCTAACAGCTACATGAGAATTAAATTAAGGGTCAGGATCTGCTTTGTATACACATGCATGATCTAATCCTTTTCTACATATTTTATTTTTAGCATTGGATAACTTTAGAAGAATGCAATAGGTTTAAGCAAAAGAGGAAATGCAAATAAAGACATTGGATAAAGTCTGCATATTGGGTCTTATTCACTATGGATCGCACCTGAGATGCGATCGTATACTCCTGAATATCAGCCCAGTGTGTACACGCAGGACCCGCACTGTGCGTGCACAGGCATAGAGACGCGATCACCTCTCAGTAATGTGAATGCCTCTGCCTTATTGTCAGGCAGAGGCGTTCGCGAGGCAGTCAGGCATGGCGACATGGTGGTGGTGGTGAAATCAGGCATGCAGGGGGTTCCGGGACGCTTTCGGTGGGGCCACCTGATGCCACTCTCAGCCGCTGCGATGGGGAAATGGCGGTGGCCCGACTGTCTTCGCAGCCAGGGGGGCTTCCCTTATTCAGCAATGCGATTGGAATTTAATTGCGATCGTATATCTGGCGGCCATTAGCATGTTGGTAGGCCTTGCCTTGTGCTGGGCTGTCCTCCCATCTCCCTTGCTACATGCAAGAGCTGGACTACACAGTGCCATGTAACACCCCCTACTCAGACTCCGCCTTCTCCCTCTCCATTGGCAATAAGAAGTCTGATAACACCAGGACAATATGGGATACCTAGGTGAAAGCAAACCTACGTATGCCAGAAATACAGCTCACATTGATGTCATACCTAATCGGGATCCCAGCTGTCAGGTTACCAACGCCAGAATCCCGACACCTGATGAAATACCTTGCTGCGCTCGTCACGCTTCGGGCCCGGTGGCAACCTCGAGTGGTGGTGTGGACCACCACCCGAGTGGGGATTCCAGCCGGCGGTATTCTGACCGCTGTCGGGAATCCCCACTCGGGTGGTGGTCCACGCCAAGCGTGGCGAGCGCAGCGCGCCTGCGAGGTGAAACGCTGTGCTTGCCCTTCAGTATTCCGGCTGTCGGGATCTCGGCGTCGGCCTCCTGACCGCCGGGATCTCATACTAAATCTGGCCTGCCAGTCTCCTCTCAGAAGAGCAGGTCCTGGTAGGAGGCCTTGCACCTGGTCAAGCCTCTAGTGGCGTCTAGACTTATAGTAGCTCCTTTCCAGCACTAATAGCCATTGAACTGTACCTGTTTTGGAAAGCGGTCACAGGGATATGCCCATATTTATTAATTAATGCTGATGATAAAAGTTCATTCATATTAGCAACGTATGTAATGGACACAGAATGCCTAAAAGTACCACTTAACAAAGTTCAGTTTGTTCATTTGGCACTTAATGAATAACCCAATCAAGACTAGCTCCAGACTGCAGCCTTTGTAGTTGCCGTTAGACATGGTTACTTCATTTTAGGTAATAATGAAATGGAGTGTTGTGTCAGAAGGTTTATTTTACAGTTCAATGTGATCTAGTGTTACTCCGCCAGTTTATTTAATTTAAGGGCTGTGTTTGTGAATGCTGCATAGATGGGCTTTTTTTTAGTTAAAGGTTTGTAATTGATCAACGTCAGGAGGCCTGGCTTGTAGAGAAGAACTACATCGCTGTGGAGATTTGTGAATGTAAAAGCCCTTCCATTAATATCGTGTCACTGGCGCTGAGCTCCCATCATTTTTACATAAGAAAAAAATCAAACAAGGGACCTGCATTTTGCTGAGGACCTAAAATCCACAACAACCTTCCACTTAGGTCTCAAATAAAGTCAAACAGCTTAAAAAGCCTATCTTGCTCATTTATGTTCATCTGTACTTTCAGTTAACTGGGCATGTGTTAAAATGGTGGTAGAAATGTAATCCGCTGAAAAAACAGAACACATAGCAGCAGTGCGGAAACAGGGATTCACTGCACCTTGTGCTGGCCACGCCCCATGCCCCCCCCCCTTTCCCGAGTGCAGGACGTCAGAATGCTCTGGGGTGCTGTAAGAGATGCAGTGTGCACGCCTGGAACATCCAAATGCCACTTCCAGACGGCACTGCAGTAGTGATATTCTGGTTGCAGGGAGTTGCTCCAGGCACTCTAATAGCCAGATGCATGGGCTGTAGGTGAGTGGCAGTGGTACCACCTATAGGACTCTGCACGGCGGCACCACTTACACACCTCTAGTTACAGCCCTAACCTGATGTCTGCAATATATCCCATGTTTTGGAGACTTTACAAAGAAACTTGCTAGACAGCCAATATAAAAACTGGCCACAGACATATTATTTTACAATAGTATTTGATTTGTTGAATAATTTAGGAAGGTTGCATTAATGTTGTGTACAGTGTAGATTGCTGCTGTTTACTGCCCCAAACCATTGTCTCCAAAGGTATTTTATTTGGCCTTACAGCAAGGTCAATAATAATATGATCACGATCACTCAGACTAATATCCGGGAATTTGTAGGTCAGTGTAGTGGGGAGATGCCAGAGAAATCAAGCCAGGGCCATCTTAGCGTACAGGCACACTGGCCAGCTGTCAAGGGCCCCACAATTCTAGGGGCCATTGAGCAGGGGTGGGCTGGGCCAGAGGTCATTTGCCCCCTGGGCTGGTGCCTCAAGAGCTTCTTGAAGGAATGAAGGTAGAGAATGCTGCCTGTCCACACTGAAGGGCCCCATACACTAGACCGATAATGCCAGATTTCAGCCCAATTCGGGCATTCGGCCCAATATATTGAGTGAAATCGGGCATTTTCTGTGTGCTTTTCCCCCGATCCGATGCGCGTTCCCGTGTGCATCAGATCGGATCCCCCTAGATCCGACATATCATGAGTGCTGCACTCGTTATATGTCGGATCCCGCAGTAAATGGATGGGAAAGTAAAAGGTACATCGTATGCAAAAAAACTGCATACGATATATCCAATACTATCCTGCCAATGGGGAGGCAGCCGGGAGGTTGGAGGAAATCTTATATGACATGACGGACCATCATGTCGTATAAGTGTATGGGGCCCTTGACGGTGAATTACTGTCAGCATGCTGGCGAGTGCAGGAACAAACCAATACTGTTACATTGTTCACACTTTGTAACATGGAGAATTATTAAGTGGATGCAAACTGTCCATGTACAGTATATCTTTATGGAACAGGGTAGGTGCAATAATCCAGACGACAGGTACGTTATACAGTATAGTATGTATATTTTATAAACTAGAAAGTGTACAATCTAGTACATAGTATAGTCAAAATCGTGATGCCTGGCACTCCAAGGGGTAAATTTACTAAGATGGGAGTTCTATTTAAGATGGGATATTGCTCATAGCAACCAATCAGATTCCAGGTACCATCTTCTAGAGGGTGCTAGATAAATGAAAAGTAGAATGTGACTGGTTGCTATGGGCAACATCCCATCTTAAATAGAACTTCCATCTTAGTAAATTTACCCCCAAGTCTCTGGGTACAGCTTGTCCCGGTGCCCCCACAATAAAGCAATATATGGTAGGTAGGTGCGGCACTCACGCATCCCAGTAAATGAACACCCAAACGCAGCAGGTATCCTATATATATATATATATATATATATATATATATATTCACGCATGCTGCGTTTGTGCGTTCATTTACTGGGATCTCTCTCTCTCTCTCTCTGTATGTATATATATATATATATATATATATATATATATATATAATGGTGCCACTTTAAAGATTCAGTTCATGGCATTGCATTAAAGAAATGGAATTAATCTACAACATGATGCCTTTCTAGCTGTATTAACTGCAACAAACTAGAAATCATGCAATTCCTTAGTACCTATGACACTTCCTTCACTTTGATAAATCACCATCTCAGCAGTGTGTTGTCTCACTGGAAAAGGCTAAACATTTGTGTTCCACTAAAGAAGCTGATTGCTCTATTCTGGCCAATTAGGGTATATTTGCAGCTGTAAATTGATTTACCAACAGAGGCCATTCGGATCTCGTCCAGAAACTCATTTTAACGGTGGCTTGTGCTATCATGCCAGGGAATTCAGGTTTATTTACACTGACATCATTTCATACTCTCAATGAAAACATTTCGGTTTGTGAGGTTGTTAAAAAAAGTAATTAAATGAGCCTGTTCTGCCAATTAGTTGCCTAATTGGGCAAACCTGAGTTTTAATTACTTGCCTAAAGCTTCATTTTATGTGTCTTGTGCCAGAAATTAAGCAGGCAGGCAAAGCTTTATGAAAACCAGATATCGGCACCTGGGAATGGCTTTGAGAGATTGGGAATACCGAGCTGGTACTTGCTGGGGATATAAAGGTTGCAGGAGTCATTTATATAACCTAACACCTGGAAACAGTTGACCAGTGAAGTTTGCAGTCACCCCACCCTACATGACTTTATTACCCCACTGAGGAGTACTCTCCTTCCACACTAACACCATGTTTACAGAGAAACATTTTTTAAAACTTTTAAAACAGTGACCATCAAGTGGATGTAAAAACTGCAAGTCCCAGCATGGCCAACCTGCCTCAAAGTTTACAGTAGTTGGAGAGCCTCAAATTAATTTATTGCTTGAATATTGTCTAATTCATAATAAACATAGGAGTTTTCTGAAGAACCAGTTGCACTCACCTTTTATGCATTTTCAAGGCATTGCCTTCACAAGAGATGTTACTACAGTTTGGTAGACATAACTGAACACCTTTTACCAATTTATTCTGCACCAAATGTAAAGTTCCTTGTCCCCCTGCAGGCAGTGTATCACCTTACAACTCAACAACAATAATATATAATAGTAGTCTTATAATCATTCATTTGCTGGCCCTGTAGCGCAGAACTGTTGGTGCCCGGTAGGGTGGCATTGCCACAACCTTGCACACATTGTGCTATGACACCCAGGCACACACTATGCTGCCCTTGTTTTAAAATCTGAATTTTCCAAATCTTTTGCATAAAACATTTTATGTAACTCATTAGTCCTGCCCCCCCCCCCAATTTCAAATATTATAAATTATATTATATATATGTAAAACAATCAAATTAAGGGTTTCAAGTGAATGATTGGAGAGAATAATTAATAGACTCCTATGCTCTCATCATTGACTATGGGTTTCCCTTGTGTATGATAATTGTCCTCTGTCTCTACGAAATGTTTGTTTTATATTTCCATATTCTGTTATCTTTATGATGCAGTTATATGTCTGGCGTAAGTAACTGCATTGTAATTTGTTTTATGTTTATTTGTTTATTTTACTGTTGCTTCTACTGTAAAAAAATAAAAAAAATAACGAGTTTCCCTTTCAGTTAATTAGCCAATCCACTGGGGTGTGGATACACATTTGTCATAATGACACTACTAAAGAAAAAAAACCCCACACTGTATAGAAAAACAAATACTACAGTATAAAGAGAAAATTCCTGAAAGCTCAGCTCCAGGTGGAGTCTAACTGAAATATCCCTCAGCACAGCCAGCACAAGCTCTGCTCATCTTCAGAGGATTCCAGGAGCTGCTGGGCAATTTACAAAAAGAAACTTCATATTTGGATGGAGTTAATATTAAACACAGTCCTACCCATCATTCAGAGGAAAGCTTTAAAGTGGACCCTTCACCTGGACACAAGGAAGTGCAACTGTGGGCTGAACCCATGTTAAGCACTTCAGTTCAGTGGGGACTAATCACTGAGGCATGACAGAGGCGTAACTAGGGTTTTCGGAGCCCAGGGCAAGATGAAGAGTGGCGCCCCCCCCCCCCCCACACAAACCCACAACCCCCCCCCCCCCAAAAAAAAAAAAAAAAACACCAAAGGGGGTATGTGCGCGCGCCGAAAAATGGGCATGGCCACACACCAGGAGGGGTGTGGCCACGCACCAGAAGGGGTGTGGCCACTGAAAATGCCCTACGGTGCCAGATACATGCCCCACAGTGCCAGATACATGCCCCACAGTGCCAGATACATGCCCCACAGTGCCAGTTACAATGCCCCACAGTGCCAGTTACAATGCAGTGCCAGATACATGCCCCACAGTGCCAGTTACATTGCCCACAGTGCCAGATACATGCCCCACTGTGCCAGATACATGCCCACAGTGCCAGATACAATGCAGTGCCAGATACATGCCCCACAGCGCCAGATACATGCCCCACAGTGCCAGTTACATTGCCCACAGTGCCAGTTACATTGCCCACTGTGCCAGATACATGCCCCACAGTGCCAGTTACATTGCCCACAGTGCCAGTTACATTGCCCACTGTGCCAGATACATGCCCCACAGCGCCAGA
Organism: Pseudophryne corroboree; assembly: GCF_028390025.1. Taxonomy (NCBI): domain Eukaryota; kingdom Metazoa; phylum Chordata; class Amphibia; order Anura; family Myobatrachidae; genus Pseudophryne; species Pseudophryne corroboree. Next base: position 290,092,633 of record NC_086453.1, on the reverse strand, counting down.
TACATGCCCCACAGTGCCAGTTACATTGCCCCACAGTGCCAGATACATTGCCCACTGTGCCAGATACATGCCCCACAGTGCCAGTTACATTGCCCACAGTGCCAGTTACATTGCCCACAGTGCCAGATACATTGCCCACTGTGCCAGTTACATGCCCCACAGTGCCAGTTACATGCCCCACAGTGCCAGTTGCATTGACCCACAGTGCCAGTAGCATTGCCCCACAGTGCCAGTTACATGCCCCACAGTGCCTGCCCCCCCACCCCGCTCACTCACCGCTGGCGCCTCTTCCCGTTTCGTGTCTGTCCTATGTGAGGGGAGGAGAGCGCAGCGCCTCTCCTTCCCCTCACCGCTCCAGGTCTCCGGCGGTGGCTATATGGCGCCGGTTTGATAGCCAATCAGAGCTCGCGGACCGGCAGCCAATCAGGGGCCGGTCCGCAAGCTCTGATTGAATAACGCCGCCTGAGTCCGGATACATGCAGCACTGCTGGCAGCGCTGCTGGTGCTCAGGTGCTGGCAGCAGCGGTGAGGGGAGGGAGAGACGCTGTGCTCTCCTCCCCTCACATTGCAGCATGACGGGGGCGAGTGGGGCATGATGCCCTGGCCGCCGGCGGCGCACAGGGCACATGCCCCACTCGCCCTACCCTAGTTACGCCTCTGAGCATGAGCAACGAGGTGCAGTTGTACCTCAGTGAAGTCACTAGTTCCTACTGAATTGGCTGGTTGCATTTTTATTAATGTTTGCCGACCAAACTACGGATGGGGATAAATTACTGTAAAAAAACAAGAAAAAAAAAATGAGCGTATTTACGCCCATGTGCCCAAGTCTCAGCATGCCCGGCCAGCCTCATCGTTTACAGTAGACAGTCCGATGTGTTTCGGGCTGTAACAGCGGCATACCGTGTGCCGGTTCTGGATGATAGATCGACAGTCAGTAGGTTGACACCATATGATCGACATGCATCAGATCGACAGATACAAAAGGTCTGCATGGTCAAAAGGTCGACATGTAACAGGGTGACAGTTTAAAAGGTCAACAGGTTCACTAGGTCTACATGACAACAGTCGACACACATAGGGTCAACATGTTGTTTCAACTTAGCCTTGATTTACTATCCAAATGGACTATGATTGGGAATAGTAACCTGCACCAAGCACAGAGGTAGTAGAGTGAGGCACCTTGGCCAAAGCATGGCGAGCGTACACATTTACACTAATTTGTCTCACATGTGGTTAAACATACAAAATACAAAAAAAAAACACATGTTGACCATTTCCATATTGACATTTTGACCCCGTCGACCTATTTATTGTTGATCACTTGATCCAGAGCCACTGTAAGCATCTGCTTGTGCCTAAGTTCTAATCATTTATTTTATGTCCAACAAACGCATCTGCTATTAGGCAGAAATTAGACCGTGTGTGTACGCGTCTGAGCGGCTGGCCCATCTCGACCCACGCTCTTGGTTTGATACCCTGTCTGGTATATGCATAAAAGAAATATGTCAGCATCCACTGTAAGCGATAGATCCATAAAGTCTCTATTAGTGGTACAGTAACAGTAATATCACGTGAAACATACTGTTCCCAAACTAGCTCATGCAGCATTGTCATATGTGAGAGACACATCTCATTGGAGGGATGATAAAGAGCAATAAAAAAAGTCTTTCACTTTTATTTTCTAAGTTGCAAAGGGACACACATGTGCATCCTATATCATGGCTGACATAACGCTAGGCTTCTAAATAGTGATGATTTGTGCCGGGCAGGATGAAAGCAGCAGGCGGCACAGAGCAGAGCATAAAGCAAGATAGATTTGTTTTGTTCCTTTGAAGAGAAACACTTGGAACAAAGTTTGCAGGTCTGCTACAGGCACGAGGACAAGGAGCTGCAAATGGGTTACAGGATAGAGACTGATGACAGGTAGGCTGGAAGCTGAAACCCAAACTCTAAACTATGTGGAAAAAAAGATTTGTCACAGCTGGTTTTAATATGGCTGAACGCAGAGATCTTAGTGGAGCATGTGAACATTACTACTTTTACTGAAAATAAATAATTCTTCATTCACATTGCAAATCAGAACTTAATACAAAGTACTGCGAATGGGGCTTACAACAGTATGAATATGAGATGTAATCCATGTAAGTTGTAAGGACTCGTCAGGCTGCAGGGTGCCATTCCTAATACAGGAGCCACGTGTGCGCCCCCCATCCCCGGCCTTGCGTCATGGTCGGCCGGCACCGGTCACACACCCTTGGGGATGGCAAATGGTATAGATGGCCCCCTTCCAATTATACAACTTCTATGGGGGGCTAGGAGGTTGACAGTTTAAATGCTGTTAACTGTGAGCTTGGGGGATTGTAGAAAAGGGTATTAATAATAACTTTTAACGCCAGGTATATGTCAGTGGAAGTAAAGATAAATACTCCCATAAGTGAGAAACTAATTCAGATGTGCACTACCCAGACAGTGAAGAAATTCCTGACCTCATGCATTTTTTATGAATGTAACAGATTTTGCCACGGCCGTAACTAGGATGGTGCTCGGCACACAGTGCATATGCCCTGTGGGTGGAAAACCAGCTGCATCCACCCGCAATCGCCTATGTGCTATGCCCCGCCAGCTGCAGCGCTGCCTGTTGCAATGTATGTAGCGGTGCGGCCAGCTCCTTCTCTGCCGAGCCCACCGCTACATATATTACAGTGGGCAGTGCTGCAGCTGTCCGTCCGTGTGCTCCGCCCCCTCACAGCTCTCTTGGGTCTGTAAGAGACGTCCATACCTATAATGCCCTGCACAGAGGGGCCGCAGTGTTTTGGTGTATAGCAGGACTGGAGAGTCAGGACACAGGCAGGCCAACACTGATTCCATAGTGCTATATGTGCGGTGTGGGCATAATGTGTAAGGGGCATTGGTGTGTGGGCGTAGTGTGTAAGGGGCTAGTGTGTAAGGGGCATTGCTGTGTGGGCGTAATGTGTATGGGGAATTTTGTTGTGTGGATGTAATTTGTAAAAGGCACTGCTACTGCATGGGCATAATGTGTAAGGGGCTACGAAGCTGGTTTATGCATGTGCAGCAGAACGAAACACCACGCTGTCACTCCACTTCCTGCTTTTCGCCAGGACGGGCGCCAATATCTCCTGGCAAGAGAACAATAGTAAAATTGCGTGAAAATATTTGTTTTCACGTTGCAAATTTATGCAAAAATATTGTCCACATCCACAGTAAAGATGCGGATTGTGATAAATACGGTATACCCTTTAATCTCTACTACAAGCGTACATTCCTTTCTGTGTGCTTCTGTGCTATTCCTTTTGCTGGTCGCATCCGTCTGAGAGATCTTTCACACTTTTTTCACATGAAAGATGATTTGCTTGTTTCAGCCCCAGCGCCACACATGACAGAGGTGGCTTCAGCCGTCACACACCTGGCAGTAGACACCTTTTAGCTCAGAACTTTGCTCTGCTATCTCTGGAAGGTGTCACACACCAAACTGCTTGACAAATATGTTTTATCTTATTTCACAGCTCTGCTGTGTATCCAGTTGGGTTTCACGTTCTCACATGTTTTATCTTTACCTACCCTGAAAAGTCACCTTTTCTATTCAGCAACATGACAAGTGAAATTTATGAGAATACTTGCAGTCAAGACTCACAACCCCATTCACCTTAAAGGGGAACTCCGGGGAAATGAAACATTTCTTTAACAATAACTCCCAGAATCCCCTATATATTTATAAGTGTCGCACTATTTTTAATGATTTTATTTATATAGCTATCTAGTATCTATACATCTTATAAATGAGAATGTCTATTTGTCTGAGTATGATAAACTCTGAAACTATGGAACAGATTGCGATGCGGTTTTCACCACTGTGGAGGTGATTTCCCCAGCCAGGCTTTAGGCTAAGTATCATCACGATTGGTTGTCAGGAGGCTGTGGGCGGGTCTCTTGGGGGAGGGGTCCTGTGCGCTATTTTAGCGGCAACAGACCTCAATAGCGACTGATCAGAACATTGCGGCACATGTGTACCGTGTTCCATTATAGAAATTCGTAGTTAAGCATCGTAACATCCTCTTATATATTACCAAACCCCCCCCCAAAACCCTAGGTATTTCATAACACGGTGTTGGCTGTGGCTGAGGGCGGCTGTTTGGTCCCCGTTGGGTGCACTGCTGACTGTGGGGTGCAGTGTCACAGACACAGCCAGTTCATGCACCCAGGGCTCCTGCGGATCATCACATGACGTCAGGATGTCTCTCCCCACACAGTGTGGGAGGAGGAACCAGCGGGGGACAGGCTGAAGGCAGCTGTTTTGGCATGCACTATGGTGGTAGGAGGTAGCGGAGTGCAAATACAGGTTAGTCCACACGCCAGATGACTTAACCAGTGGGTGATGTATTAACCAGGTAGAACAGGATAACACAGGGTTAACAGCAGACACAGGTTGCTAGGATTCCCTATAGCAGCTAGAAGTTTTAGGGTTATGCTGTGTGTAGTATTGCGCCAGTATGGACACTGTATGCTGGCTTATGCACAGTGGTGGCAGTGGGATCTATAATATAGTATGCATAGTGATATAGTGGAACGAAGGGGTCTATATAATACAGCACAGTTGGAATTGCTCAGGGGCACGTCCATAAAGGAGGAAATAGCCTGACGTGACGGTTATCCGGGCATGTGCCTGGCGGCTATCTGCCAATAAAGGCAGCGCAGAGTGCGTCTCTAACAGGTCGGGAGTACCGCTAGCGGATCATGCCCCACAAGCCTCAAATTTCTGCCGGTGGCGGTGCTCATAACCCCGTGCTGAAATAGTTCCGTCTCACAGTTTTGAACCATCATGGAAAGGCTTACCTGTATAATGGGCGTGTGGTTGGGTGAATAGGTGCTAAGTCAGAGGTTACCAAACGCAGTCCTCAAGGCACCCCAACGGTCCTGGTTTTAAATGTATCCATGCTTGTCCACAGGTGACTTAATTAGCACCTTAGTCAATTTGATTTAACCATCTGTGCTGAGCCATGGATATACCTAAAACCTGGACTGTTGGGGTGCCTTGAGGACTGCGTTTGGGAACCTCTGTGCTAAGTCTAATTAATGTATAGCCACAATGAATACTTATATTTAGCACTATTGTCTATAGATCTATTTTGTATCCAAACCAAAGTGTTTCATTGTGATATATCACAAGACATAGAGGAAAACATTTTTCAAACAGGGACAGCATATGAAAATGATAAAGAACAAACAAACCTCAAAATAATAATAATAATAATAATAATAATAATAATATTGATTTGAATGTGAACACTGTATTCTTGCCTCACAAATGATCGTTCATAAGATAATATATACTAAGTATGAATATAGCTTTCCATATCATTTTATGTTTATTACAAGGGGGCTTTATACCTCCAACCTGCCCTAGTACGACGTTCTCCCGGTGTACCTAGGTGGGCCTGCCAACAGGTCTATTAAGGCTCGCAAACTCGCACAACTCCCTTGCCAACAATAATGGCCAAGTCGCAAGTGACAGGAGCAGCGGAGAGTTGTTTTGATTGTCCTGAACTATCCTCACCCAGTTTACTGAAGGTAAAAGCCAGAAACCCAGAGATGTTTACTGAATTTTCAAAGAGCTATTGATAGCAGAAAACTGCGGGGCCTTTGCTCTCCAAGCCTCAGACAGTTAGTGAGTGATGGCGGCCTTCAGAGGGCAGGAAAGTGATGAAAATGAGTCACATATGCTCTGGAGTAAGTAGAGATGTGTGGTATATTTATATTCATGCTCTGATTGCGTGTCTATGTTACACTACAGTCAGCGCTGGTCCTGAATAACCTATGCACAACGTAAAAGTAAACACTACAATATTCAGTAGGTCTTTAAACAAGTTAATGTAGTTCGCAAGGGTCCAAGCAGATAAAGATGGAGCAGAGCTTATTGCAGTAACATTCAAGTCCCCCCCCCCTAATTTAATGAGCTGTTGAAAGCTAATTAGAGATCTGTCACAGAACAGAACAGAATCTATGTATAATATATATTAATTAAATGTGGGACAAAAGGCCCTGTTGCCATCGAAATCTTTCACCATGCCATCCAAACACTGATCATGCCTGTACCATTTACCATTAATCTGAGACCTAATGCAAACAGTTATGCACACTGTACCATCAGGAGGGAAATACACATCTAAAACAGTAATCTTTTGTTTCTGGGGCCAATAACTTTGTCACCTCGGGGGGAATTCAATTAAACGCGCCGGGAATGAGTGCCTGGAGCCACGTATTCAATTAGCAGCGCTGTAAACTCCAGACTAGAGGATTTCTGCTCGCACCCGACAAAACTAGTGCCGCAATGTGAATTACGGGCTCACCGTCCGCGCTAACAGCATCGCACCCAGCACTGAAGTTGGAGAATGCCATTTACACGGCTTAACAACATTCTTCATGCGCGGTAACCTACATCTCCCGACCAAAGTGCATAGTGCGATGCGGCTAATTGAATAGCTCTGGCCACTCATTCCATGCGCTATTCAATATCTAATTTAATTGAATCCCCCCCGCCCCCCTCCATTGAACAATGTACACATATTTATCATTGCTGCTCCGATTAAGTAATGAGATACATTGTGAGGGCTGCACTAAGTCCATTAATATAATTAATTACAGGGAACTGTATTTTGCTTCCCTAATTTACCTGCTTTCCATGAGGTAATACGACAAAATAAAATATATTTATTCCAATTTGTTACCAAAAGAAAATTCTACGCATCCCAACAATATAAAACTCATGGTTGAGCTGAGAAATAACAGTTATTCCGATTTAACAGACGCATCACAAATAATACATTTCAGTCTGGTCGTTAAGGGGCGAATAACCACTGATGGTTAAGTGGTTAAGTCATACGGCTGTGTCCTATACAGAAAGCATTGTACTTTATTCAGAGCAGACTTCCTGTTTCGGCAGAATATAAGGAAACACCAGTATGCATGAGAACAATGCTATTTTCACAACTCCATTGACTTATAGCGTCCCCAGCTGTCACCTACACACGGTGGAAGCCATATTGTGTGCTGCTGAAACAATTTGTAAGGCAGTCTGTCCCTAGAACATCACTGAGGCCAGTGTCAGACTGGGGCATGTAGGGCCCACCGGGGGAATACAGTGGTAGGGGCCCATGTTTAGGGGTGTGGCCAGTATCTAGAGGGGGTGTGCCCAGCCACCACATTGGTTTGCCTAACCAATTTGCAAGTGTTGGTCCCTTAGATAAATATATACAGTAAATACTGTAGTGCATGCAAGATAATGTACTAGATTAGCAACAACACAGTCTGGAACCTGATCCCTAGAGGAGGGAGTGGGCCCCAGGCAGTAGGGCCCACCGGTGGTTTCCCCTGTACACCTGTGGGCCAGTCCAACCCTGACTGAGGCACTCACTACATTTCATTTTATCCAGATTACGGGATTTGGAAACTGTGAAACGTGTCCTATAGGAAGGTTTTATGTAGTACAGAAATAGCTGCTGCCAAGGTGACTAAACAACCAGGTGATATTTATCAAAAACTATAAAGCTGGAAACTTCAAAACAAGTTTGTATGTAGTAAATACTTAAGTAATTTCTATGGAATTTCTCCAGGATGGTCACCCCTCACCTCTGACTTTTATACTTACAAATCCTCACCGCCAACAGAAGATAATCCCTTTATTTGGGACTATGTGGACATAATCTGATTATAACTCAACCATTTCAGCATTTTATATTTTAGATCATTTTAAAAGTGCACAGACACACAAAATAAGAGTAATGATTTATTATATAACGCCGCCATTTCACATAGAGGCACAGCATTTGCCATAAATTGTGCTTCAAACCTGCAGGCAGTTAGGTGTTTATTTGAATGCATCTCTATGTATTTTCAGTACTGTATTACAGTGGATATGTACAGTGTTTAAATTGATGATATACCTTTTTTATGCTCACTGATAACACACAAATAAGTGTCTGAAGCCTCTGTGATGTCACTAGTTTCTAGTGAACCAATAGGATGACAGGCTGCATTCTCATAGATGTTGGTTCCAGTGGCGGCTCCGGAGGTTGGGCTGCAGCACAGTGCAAAATTCAAATAAGTGAGCCACACCAACTGCCACACTGATCGCTGACAAACATCGCCGTCCGGGACTCACTGGCAGTTGGTGCGGCTCCCCTATTTGAAGTTTGGACTGTGCTGCAGCCCCTCCTCTGGAGCTGCCACTGGTTGGTTCTTTTGCGATTCTTCCACTGTGCGGATACTTTCATGTAAAAGATGTACAGATGGAGATTGCGTTCTTATTTAGAAAGGACTATTCTACTGTACCGAGATCTAAGGCAGTATTACCTACACATTGCATATATGTCTTCTTTGTGAATGTACACTCCAGAAAATAGCAGAGGGAACATCCAGGTGGGAGGTGGAACCATGAATTGTGCAATGTTGGTCCCTGCTGCACACTGCCCTGGATTACTCCATCGAGACATTCGTGCTGGGCCAGATCAAAGAGCCTGCTCTACTCTCCTGGAGTGCTAGAGAACCCACCAAAATTCTCCTGGACTTTACAAGTTAGTAAGCAAGTACAGTATGTCTGACAGGCTGCTGCAAAACAGTCAACAATCTTGATTATCCAGGGCCTTTTTTCCCCAAATGCCGAGATTAATAGATCAGAATTGAAAATATAGTTTATGATTTTACTGTGACATATTGTAACTTTACATAATCAGCTGACATTTATTTCTACCCATTTTTCCTTATACTGTAGCTTTATTTTAACTCAGAACATTCAAATGCAATCCTACCAGGATCTTCGAGCGAATGACAGCATTAGATGTGATCATGTTTAGTAGAAATGGGTCTGAAAATGTGATCATGGATTTGGTATGTTTCATATAACCAGGCAGCAACTTCAACACTTGCCAAATGCACTATAGCAGTGATGGCTAACCTTGACACTCCAGCTGTTGTTGAACTACACATCCCAGCATGCCCTGCATCAGTTTTGTTATTTGGCCATGCTAAAACTGATGCAGGGCATGCTGGGATGTGTAGTTCATCAATAGCTGGAGTGTCAAGGTTAGCCATCATTGCACTATAGGTTCTCCTCTGTCAATGTCTCATCACTTTATATGTATTTCTGCTAAACTTTTTTTTATTTTTTTTATTCTCATTGTTATTATTGATATTATACTGTAATTATAAAAATTGGAGTTGAGCATTCATATTATTATTATCCTGTTAGTTAGGCACATTGTACCAATCCAAATGAAAAATGTTGAAAATCTAAAATGTTTAATTTAGTTGTAGAACAACGCCAAACATTTACTCTATCTCACTTTGAAGAATAGCATAGTCCTTTGTCTTTAATGCTAAGTCCAGAAGCAAACAAAATAGAATTTAAGCTCTCATGGGTCTTCACCTTCCTTATCAGGCTCGTATGATTTGTTGTACCGACTGCCTGGCACCTTATAAATAAATGATTAAGATAATGGACAATAAGACACTTTTCATTCACTACGCCTAGCTTGTTAGATTTTTTTTATAAAAAAATCAGACACAATCAATCTCTCCAGGCTTTTTTTTTTCTTGTAGATTTTATTTCAATGTCAATGTATTTTAGAAAGAGCTCCAGATGTGCTCAAAAAGCTCAAACAAAAGGCATGCCTTAATACAGCGATCCCCTGAAAAATGGAGGTGTTTTTTTCCAACATAAATAATAATGGCTGGCTATTAGGTAGTGATGAGCGAGGTTCGGTTTTACTCGGTTTTACTCGGTTTTACTCGGTTCTCAAAACGGCATCTTATTGGCTATCCAAAACACGTGACATCCGTGAGCCAATAAGATGTCGGTTTTACTCGGTTCTCAAAACGGCATCTTATTGGCTATCCAAAACACGTGACATCCGTGAGCCAATAAGATGCCGTTTTGAGAACCGAGTAAAACCGAGTAAAACCGAATCCGCTCAGTATTAGGTCTTGGTAATCACCATTTTTCTTTATTTGCTTCTTCAGGCCTTTATTACTGATTCATAGCTCTGTAGAGTGTCATGTGACTACCATGGCAACCACTGTCAAATGGCATATGATGTAGTGAGCAGAGAGGCTTTGGAACACTTTGCCCTGTATAATACTCCCTCTCTTGCAATGCACTCTGGACAGATTTTAAAATGACCTTGTTATTTTAAGGAAAAAAAAACTATGTGAGATTGCTGCACAAGGTTTCACAGCCATATGTTAGAAAAAAATTGATAGAGGTGAAACACACAAGTTTTGAGAAGTAACAAATGATATTTATTGAAAATAACACATAGCTCCTTTTAATTCAATTTACACTGCTTTTGTCCTCAAAGTCTAATCTGGTTAAATATTGACACCTGACTGCATTACCTGATCTACTTCCCAAGTAATAAGTGACCTTAGTTTTGCTCGTTCTTATCTCCCAATTTCCTGTTACTTCAGTTGACTGCAGGACTTTCTCTGACGTCCTAAGTGGATGCTGGGGACTCCGTCAGGACCATGGGGACTAGCGGCTCCGCAGGAGACAGGGCACAAAAGTAAAAGCTTTAGGATCAGGTGGTGTGCACTGGCTCCTCCCCCTATGACCCTCCTCCAAGCCTCAGTTAGATTTTTGTGCCCGGCCGAGAAGGGTGCAATCTAGGTGGCTCTCCTAAAGAGCTGCTTAGAGTAAAAGTTTGTTAGGTTTTTTATTTTCAGTGAGTCCTGCTGGCAACAGGCTCACTGCTACGAGGGACTTAGGGGAGAGAAGTGAACTCACCTGCGTGCAGGATGGATTGGCTTCTTAGGCTACTGGACACCATTAGCTCCAGAGGGAGTCGGAACACAGGTCTCACCCTGGGGTTCGTCCCGGAGCCGCGCCGCCGACCCCCTTGCAGATGCCGAAAAGTGAAGAGGTCCAGAAACCGGCGGCAGAAGACTCTTCAGTCTTCATAAGGTAGCGCACAGCACTGCAGCTGTGCGCCATTGTTGTCAGCACACTTCATAGCAGCGGTCACTGAGGGTGCAGGGCGCTGGGGGGGGCGCCCTGGGCAGCAATGATAGTACCTTATTCTGGCTAAAAATACATCACATATAGCCCCTGGGGGCTATATGGATGTATTTAACCCCTGCCAGGTCTCAGAAAAACGGGAGAAGAAGCCCGCCGAAAAGGGGGCGGGGCCTATTCTCCTCAGCACACAGCGCCATTTTCCCTCACAGAAATGCTGGTGGGAAGGCTCCCAGGCTCTCCCCTGCACTGCACTACAGAAACAGGGTTAAAACAGAGAGGGGGGGCACTTATTTGGCGATATGTATATATATATTAAAATGCTATAAGGGAAAAACACTTATATAAAGGTTGTCCCTGTATAATTATAGCGTTTTTGGTGTGTGCTGGCAAACTCTCCCTCTGTCTCCCCAAAGGGCTAGTGGGGTCCTGTCCTCTATCAGAGCATTCCCTGTGTGTGTGCTGTGTGTCGGTACGTGTGTGTCGACATGTATGAGGACGATGTTGGTGAGGAGGCGGAGCAATTGCCTGAAATGGTGATGTCACTCTCTAGGGAGTCGACACCGGAATGGATGGCTTATTTAAGGAATTACGTGATAATGTCAACACGCTGCAAGGTCGGTTGACGACATGAGACGGCCGGCAAACAAATTAGTACCTGTCCAGGCGTCTCAAACACCGTCAGGGGCTGTAAAACGCTCATTTACCTCAGTCGGTCGACACAGACACAGACACTGACTCCAGTGTCGACGGTGAAGAAACAAACGTATTTTCCTTTAGGGCCACACGTTACATGTTAAGGGCAATGAAGGAGGTGTTACATATTTCTGATACTACAAGTACCACAAGAAGGGTATTATGTGGGGTGTGAAAAAACTACCTGTAGTTTTTCCTGAATCAGATAAATTAAATGAAGTGTGTGATGATGCGTGGGTTTCCCCAGATAGAAAATTATTGGCGGTTTACCCTTTCCCGCCAGAAGTTAGGGCGCGTTGGGAAACACCCTTTAGGGTGGATAAGGCGCTCACACGCTTATCAAAACAAGTGGCGGTACCGTCTCCAGATAGGGCCGCCCTCAAGGAGCCAGCTGAGAGGCTGGAAAATATCCTTAAAAGGTATATACACACATACTGGTGTTATACTGCGACCAGCGATCGCCTCAGCCTGGATGTGCAGCGCTGGGGTGGCTTGGTCGGATTCCCTGACTGAAAATATTGATACCCTTGACAGGGACAGTATTTTATTGACTATAGAGCATTTAAAGGATGCATTTCTATATATGCGAGATGCACAGAGGGATATTTGCACTCTGGCATCAAGAGTAAGTGCGATGTCCATATCTGCCAGAAGATGTTTATGGACACGACAGTGGTCAGGTGATGCAGATTCCAAACGGCACATGGAAGTATTGCCGTATAAAGGGGAGGAGTTATTTGGGGTCGGTCCATCGGACCTGGTGGCCTCGGCAACAGCTGGAAAATCCACCTTTTTTACCCCAAGTCACATCTCAGCAGAAAAAGACACCGTCTTTTCAGCCTCAGTCCTTTCGTCCCCATAAGGGCAAGCGGGCAAAAGGCCAGTCATATCTGCCCAGGGATAGAGGAAAGGGAAGAAGACTGCAGCAGGCAGCCCATTCCCAGGAACAGAAGCCCTCCACCGCTTCTGCCAAGTCCTCAGCATGACGCTGGGGCCGTACAAGCGGACTCAAGTGCGGTGGGGGGTCGTCTCAAGAGTTTCAGCGCGTAGTGGGCTCACTCGCAAGTGGACCCCTGGATCCTACAAGTAGTATCCCAGGGGTACAGATTGGAAATTCGAGACGTCTCCCCCTCGCAGGCTCCTGATGTCTGCTTTACCAACGTCTTCCTCCGACAGGGAGGCAGTATTGGAAACAATTCACAGGCTGTATTCCCAGCAGGTGATAATCAAAGTACCCCTCCTACAACAAGGAAAGGGGTATTATTCCACACTATATTGTGGTACTGAAGCCAGACGGCTCGGTGAGACCTATTCTAAATGGGAAATCTTTGAACACTTACATACAAAGGTTCAAATCAAGATGGAGTCACTCAGAGCAGTGATAGCGAACCAGGAAGAAGGGGACTATATGGTGTCCCTGGACATCAAGGATGCTTACCTCCATGTCCCAAATTGCCCTTCTCACCAAGGGTACCTCAGGTTCGTGGTACGGAACTGTCACTATCAGTTTCAGACGCTGCCGTTTGGATTGTCCACGGCACCCCGGGTCTTTACCAAAGTAATGGCCGAAATGATGATTCTTCTTCAAAGAAAAGGCGTCTTAATTATCCCTTACTTGGACGATCTCCTGATAAGGGCAAGGTCCAGAGAACAGTTGGAAGTCGGAGTAGCACTATCTCAAGTAGTTCTACGACAGCACGGGTGGATTCTAAATATCCAAAATCGCAGCCGTTTCCGACGACACGTCTGCTGTTCCTAGGGATGGTTCTGGACACAGTCCAGAAAAAGGTGTTTCTCCCGGAGGAGAAAGCCAGGGAGTTATCCGAGCTAGTCAGGAACCTCCTAAAACCAGGAAAAGTGTCAGTGCATCATTGCACAAGAGTCCTGGGAAAAATGGTGGCTTATTACGAAGCGATTCCATTCGGCAGATTCCACGCAAGAACTTTTCAGTGGGATCTGCTGGACAAATGGTCCGGATCGCATTTTCAGATGCATCAGCGGATAACCCTATCTCCAAGGACAAGGGTGTCTCTCCTGTGGTGGTTACAGAGTGCTCATCTTCTAGAGGGCCGCAGATTCGGCATTCAGGATTGGATGCTGGTGACCACGGAGGCCAGCCTGAGAGGCTGGGGAGCAGTCACACAGGGAAAGAATTTCCAGGGAGTGTGATCAAGTCTGGAGATTTTTCTCCACATAAATATACTGGAGCTAAGGGCAATTTACAATGCTCTAAGCTTAGCAAGACCTCTGCTTCAAGGTCAGCCGGTATTGATCCAGTGGGACAACATCACGGCAGTCGCCCACGTAAACAGACAGGGCGGCACAAGAAGCAGGAGGGCAATGGCAGAAACTGCAAGGATTTTTCGCTGGGCGGAAAATCATGTGATAGCACTGTCAGCAGTGTTCATTCCGGGAGTGGACAACTGGGAAGCAGACTTCCTCAGCAGGCACAACCTCCACCCGGGAGAGTGGGGACTTCATCGGGAAGTCTTCCACATGATTGTGAACCGTTGGAAAAGACCAAAGGTGGACATGATGGCGTCCCGCCTGAACAAAAAACTGGACAAGTATTGCGCCAGGTCAAAAGACCCTCAGGCAATAGCTGTGGACGTTCTGGTAACACCGTGGGTGTACCAGTCGGTGTATGTCTTCCCTCCTCTGCTTCTCATACCCAAGGTATTGAGAATTATAAGACGTAGAGGAGTAAGAACTATACTCGTGGCTCCGGATTGGCCAAGAAGGACTTGGTACCCGGAACTTCAAGAGATGCTCACAGAGGACTCATGGCCTCTGCCGCTAAGAAGGGACTTGCTTCAGCAAGTACCATGTCTGTTCCAAGACTTACCGCGGCTGCGTTTGACGGCATGGCGGTTGAACGCCGGATCCTAAAGGAAAAAGGCATTCCGGAAGAGGTCATTCCTACCCTGGTCAAAACCAGGAAGGAGGTGACCGCACAACATTATCACCACATGTGGCGAAAATATGTTGCGTGGTGTGAGGCCAGGAAGGCCCCATGAAGAAATTTCAACTCGGTCGTTTCCTGCATTTCCTGCAAACAGGAGTGTCTATGGGCCTCAAATTGGGGTCCATTAAGGTTCAAATTTCGGCCCTGTCAATTTTCTTCCAGAAAGAATTGGCTTCAGTTCCTGAAGTCCAGAAGTTTGTCAAGGGAGTACTGCATATACAACCCCCTTTGGTGCCTCCAGTGGCACTGTGGGATCTCAACGTAGTTCTGGGATTCCTAAAATCACATTGGTTTAAACCGCTCAAAATTGTGGATTTTAAATATCTCACAGGGAAAGTGACCATGCTGTTGGCCCTGGCCTTGGCCAGGCGAGTGTCAGAATTGGCGGCGTTTGTCTCAAAAAAGCCCATATCTGATTGTCCATTCGGACAGGGCAGAGCTGCGGACTCATCCCCAGTTTCTCCCTAAGGTGGTGTCAGTGTTTCGCCTGAACCAGCTTATTGTGGTGCCTGCGGCTACTGGGGACTTGGAGGACTCCAAGTTGCTAGATGTTGTCAGGGCCCTGAAAATATAGTTTCCAGGACGGCTGGAGTCAGGAAAACTGACTTGCTGTTATCCTGTATGCACCCAACAAACTGGGTGCTCTTGCTTCTAAGCAGACGATTGCTAGTTGGATGTGTAGTACAATTCAGCTTGCACATTCTGTGGCAGGCCTGCCACAGCCAAAATATGTAAATGCCCATTCCACAAGGAAGGTGGGCTCATCTTGGGCGGCTGCCCGAGGGGTCTCGGCTTTACAACTTTGCCGAGCTGATACTTGGTCAGGGGCACACCCTGACTGAGGAGGACCTGGAGTTCTCTCATTCGGTGCTGCAGAGTCATCCGCACTCTCCCGCCCATTTGGGAGCTTTGGTATAATCCCCATGGTCCTGACGGAGTCCCCAGCATCCACTTAGGACGTCAGAGAAAATAAGAATTTACTTACCGATAATTCTATTTCTCGTAGTCCGTAGTGGATGCTGGGCGCCCATCCCAAGTGCGGATTGTCTGCAATACTTGTACATAGTTATTGTTACAAAAATCGGGTTATTACTGTTGTGAGCCATCTTTTCAGAGGCTCCGCTGTTATCATGCTGTTAACTGGGTTCAGATCACAGGTTGTACAGTGTGATTGGTGTGGCTGGTATGAGTCTTACCCGGGATTCAAAATCCTTCCTTATTGTGTACGCTCGTCCGGGCACAGTATCCTAACTGAGGCTTGGAGGAGGGTCATAGGGGGAGGAGCCAGTGCACACCACCTGATCCTAAAGCTTTTACTTTTGTGCCCTGTCTCCTGCGGAGCCGCTAATCCCCATGGTCCTGACGGAGTCCCCAGCATCCACTACGGACTACGAGAAATAGAATTATCGGTAAGTAAATTC